>NC_133620.1:8617498-8891915 GCF_048593235.1 Sminthopsis crassicaudata | reverse complement strand
AAGAGGGTGGATGGGAAGGAAGAGAGGGAGACAATCTGGAATTCGAAGTGTTTAAAACAATTATTAAAAAATATTTTTACATATAACTGGGGGGAATAAAGTACTAAACTAAGAATATAAACAAGATAATAGAAAAATCCATAAACTTAAAAAAATGCAATGGAAGTTATTATGACTTAAGGAACCACCAAGTAGAATTCAGAGAAACCCAAGAAGACTCGTATGAACCGATACAGAGCAAAACAAAGAGACACAAGGTGTCAGCTTATTCAATGGCTGCTCATTGGAGGAGAAAAGCTCTAAAAGACAGTGGAACTCATTTGGATTATCCCGGCCAAGATTGGGTCCTGGAGAAGAGGTCGCCGCAGATCCAGCCTCTGTGGACAGCCTTTCTCTGTCACCCTTGGGCTAGCTCCTTCCTTAGAGATTCTCTCCAGTTTGTGGTGGGCGCTTTAGACACACTGAGGGTGTGTAGCTCGCCCCCCCCGCCCCCGTGAGACTGGGAGCCCCTTGCAGGCAGGGGGACTCTTTTTGCCTTTCTTTGTAGCCCGGCACTCGTCTGACGTGCGCCGGGAACTTTACGGGTGTTGGTCGATACTGCGGAGCGTAGGATAATCGTCGCGCTGACTGGTTCCCCTAAATGTCCGAGCTCGAGGGACCCCTCGGGAAACAATTACAGCGTTCAGATCGCAGGCCACCAGCAGAACTCTCAAAGGTTAATAAGCAGAAACCAAGAAGAGCGTCCTGTTCTGTGCGAGTCCCATAAACAGAACTGGGTCTCCAAGCACCAGGCCTTTCCGCCCCGGCTGGAGATCAGCGCTAATTGAAACCATCACTTGTTCGAATCCAGCGGACGGAAAAGGTGGTGAGCGTGTAAGGCGCCCAGTGGGTCCGCTCCGCGCCAAAGGGGGCTGCCTCGCCCCCACCCACAAAATGGCCCACGTAGCATTAAAAGCAGAGATCTGGGAGAAGGGGGAGGCGCTGGCCCGGCCGCCTTGGGCCCGCGATCAAAGGCAGCCGTAGTGACAGCAGCCAGATGGAGATCAAATGACGAGTCTCCGCTCCTAATGATCTCCAGCGTTCTGGAGAAGGGCGGGGGGCGGGGAGGGAGGGGGGCAGTTAGGGGAAATGGGCGGGGCCAGTTTTATTGGCCCGAGGGGCCAATCTGCGGCCCTCCGGTTTTATTTGACGTCAGCGAAAACCTTCTGAAACCTGACGGGCAGGCCAGCTGTCGGGGCCGCTCCCGGCCAATCCTCCAGGAGCTGCGGGTGAATCTGGGTTCCCTGCGGCAGGAGGATCCAGGGGTTGGGGCTGCTGGGGATGAGCCCCGCAGAACTCCACACAGGAAACCCCCCGGGAGAAAATGAAAGGGGGCGCGTTCTGCAGGAAACTCGTGGGCCGGGCTGCTGCCCACCTCCAGCGAGGCTCCCCTGGCCTTCCTTTCATTGCCAGACTTCTTAAAAGGAGTCGCTTCCTGGCACCCCCCAACCCTCCCCCTTCCCCTCCCCCTACCAGCCCACCCACCCACTCCTCGGCCGTGGCCCCCAGCGCTCCTCCTCCAAGCACAGCTTTATTGAAGGGACCCGGACTCCCCCTACAGCCTCCTTGCCTCCCTCCTGGCCCAGGAGCCCCGGAATCCTCTGGCTGGAAACTCCCCCCACTCTGGGACTTGGTGACCCTGCGGCCTCCCCTCCCACCCCTCCGACAGAACCTCTTCCATCTCTTCCACTGATTCTCCTGCAACTTCTGACGCCCATCTCTATAGGGTCTATCCTGGGCTCTTCATTTCCTGTTCTCCCTTCATTTATTTCCCATAGATTAAACTATCACCGACTCCCGAATTAGATTTAAAAATATATGTAGGGGGCAGCTAGGGGGAGCAGTGGTTAGAGCACCAGCCCTGAATTCAGGGTTCAAATTTGGTCTCAGACACTTAACATTTCCTGGCTGTGTGACCCTGGGCAAGTCACTTAACCCCAGCCTCAAAAACAAAAACAAAAACAAATATATGTATGTATACTATATATCATATTATTACAGTTACAATGTAACATTATATTATATTATGATAGTAGATTATAATGTACACTATAATATGCATAATATGTAATACATGTATTATTAAACTATATTATAACATGCTGCATTGCAATATAGTATAATATATAATGCTACATAATATAGTATAAGAACATAATAGATATGACATTATTGCTATATATTTGACATAATATATCACAGTGGTATGTCCTATAGTATAATCTGATATATTATGTCAAATATTATATTACATATACATATTGTGCATATATACAATGATATATAGGTTATATTCAGAACCCCCAAACTAGAACAGAAGTTTCAATTTCTTACTGAAAAAAAGAGGCTTTAAAAAACCCCAATCCATTCAATTCAACAAGCATTTTTTTTAAATACTTATTGCCAAACATAGCTAAGGAACAAAAACAAACAAACAAACCGTCAAGGAATGGAGGAGTCATTACTCGGAGTGCAAAGAGCAATGATAAGAGGTGGAAGAGAGAAAATGAAACTCTTCCACTTTCATTTGGGCTGTTTTCTCTACTAGAAAAATAATCTCCAGTAGGAACAGGGAAGAAAAGCCTGAGGGGGAGGAGGCCTCTGGGGGCCCTCAAGTTGCCAGGCTCAGATAAACTACAGCCTAGGAGAATTAAGCACTTGCAAATACAGTTGCTACAGTTGGTGACCTTCGAAAAACCATGGCCCATGGGGGAGGGGACAGAAAACTCAAGCTGGAGCAGTGTTGTCCCAAGTTTCCAAAAGAGAAAAGGGAATTCTTCCAACTCTAGTCCATGGGACTCTTGCAATTCCTGGCAAAAGTTCTACACCACAATGTAGGTCAGAGCGGTGAGTGCCCATAATCCCAGCTGCCTCCAGGCGAGGCTGAAGGAGCTTTTCAGTTCCAAAGTTCTGAGCTACTAGGTCAGACCCAGCTGCTCATCACTTTAAGCATAGCTTGAATGTAGTGAGCCTGGGGCATGGGACTCTACCAAGGTTCCTAAACAGGAGCAAACTGACCCAGGGAGGGAGATTAAGCCAGTGAAACCTTGCAGAGTGGGATTGGGTCCAGGACTAGCCTCCTCATTTCTAGCCTGAGCAAGAGAAGGAGACCCAGTATTAAAAAAAAATTTTTTTTTAATTTTTTTTAGTCCGATTCATTTTGTACAGCAAAATAACTGTCTGGACATGTACACATATATTGTATTTAACTTATACTGTAACATATTTAACATGTATTGGTCAACCTGCCATCTAGGAGAGCGAGTGGGGGGGAAAAGTTGGAACAAAAGGTTTGGCAATTGTCAATGCTGAAAAATTACCTATGCATAAAATGTTAGTAAAATAAATAAATAAATATTTAAAAATATATATATGTTTTTTAATCTATAGCATATAGTTCTGTGAGATGACTATCCATACCCCTACTTGCACTTTCCCCAGAGAAAAGCTAGTCACAAATCCGCCCTGGGCTCTGGGTATCCAAAAGTGTTAGATATTGTTTCTATGCTATATAGTTTATGAGATCACACTCCTATGTCTTCCAACATATTTCTTGGTTAAGCATCAATTTAGTTTGTCTAAACTCAGTTAATTTTTTTAGCTTTTTATTTCCAAAATATATACAGCTTTTAACATTCACCCCTGCAAAATCGTGTGTTCCAAGTTTTTCTTTCCTCCCTCTCACTCCCTCCCCAGGCAGAAAGTAATCCAATATATATTAAACATGTGTAATTTTATATTCATATATAAATATGTATATTCACACAATTATTGTGTTGCACAAGAAAAATCAGATCAAAAAGGGAAAAAAAAAATGAGAAAAAAAAAGCAAGCAAACTACAACAAAAAAGTGAAAATACTATATAGTGCTCCACACTCAGTCTCCACAGTCCTCTCTCTGGGTGCAGATGGCTCTCTTCAGCACAAGAACATTGGAACTGGCCTGAATCACCTCATTGTTGAAGAGAGCCACATTCATCAGAAGTGATCTTCGTATAATCTTGCTGTTGCCACGGATAATGATATGATTCTGCTCAGTTTTCTTAGCATCAGTTCCTGTAAGTCTCCCCAGGCCTCTCTGAAATCATCCTGCTGGTCGTTTCTTACAGAACAATTAATATTCTCTAACATTCATGTACCATCAACTTCCTCAGCCAGTCCCCAACGGAGGGGCAGCCACTCAGTTTCCAATTCCTTGCCGCTACAAACAGAGCTGCCCCAAACATTTTTGCACAGATACTTTTTGAGAGAAAATATTTTAAGGTGGCCTTTTATTTTTTTTTTTATTTTTATTTTTTTTTTATTCATTTTTCCAAATTATCCCCTCCCTCCCTCCACTCCCTCTCCCCGATGACAGGTAATCCCATACATTTTACATGTGTTACAATATAATAAGGTGGCCTTTTTAAGGACAGAAGTATATGGTTTGTTCAGAGGGGACTGGCAACTCTGGAGGAAGGGCTTGGGGAGCCCTTTCCAGGACTGCTCAGCCACCTTTGGTGCCCACCTTCCCCACAGCTCTCCTTGTGGCTCCAAGAAACTGTAGCACATGCAACAGCCACATCCCTGAAAACTATCTGAACAGACAGGCTGAGGGTAACCAAGAGGCCTCAAACCCGTTAGTGAGTGAGGGGGATGTCTACGCCAGGCATGTGGAATGGGCAGATAAGAACGATTGTTCTAACGGCCATGAAAGTGGCTAAAGCGGGTGTGAGAGAGCACTTCGGGCTTGGTCAGACACTAAGACCAGCCCCAGCCACTTGGGCCACTGCTGGTCATCTTGACTTTTATCCTGCCACAAGACTTGGGAAACTGCAAGAGAGAATGAGACTGAGGGCTCTGTTCAGCTCTGCCCCATCCAATTCACTGGGAAAGACATCACCCATCAGGTCATTGGTCCTCTGAAAATGAAAGACCAATAGCAGTCATGGGTAAAATGGGGAGGTCAGACTAGCTGGCCTCCAAGGTCTCACAGCCCCTCCACACCTTCTCTTCCCATTTGCCCACCATTGATCCTTTATAAAACTCTTCCTAACACAAGTGTCCTTTTAGCGATATGTGGACATGGTCCAACTGCTCCAGTCAACTCATTTGTGATTGGACGAGGTTTTTGCAATAACTGCATCCAAAGATATATATACACATAAAATATATACATGACACATACATGTTTCTATGTGTATATTCCCAACATTCTCTGACCCCTTTCCTGCCAATCTCCCCCTCTCACTATAGGAACAGAAAGGATCAACTGTGGATTTATATCCACTACAGCCAAGAATTCAATCAGCAAGTGTTTACCTACTCCCTTAAGTACTCCCTACAGTACCAAGTATTATTGGAAGCAGCACCCACTCGTTAAGTACCAGATCATTTTTTCCTGCACTATATAAGACACCGAACATACAAATACAGAGAATGACACCTTGCTTACCTTTAATGAGCTTAACATTCTAGTGAAAGGCAGTGATTATAAAATATATATTCCATATATATTTTACAAGACATATAGATTACATATTATATATATATATAATAAATACATATTTACATACATATAAAATATATATAAATATATATACATACATATTTTACATGTTATAGAATATGTAAGTGTAAACATATTTGATAAAATAGAGTTAATAAATACAAGTAGACACAAAGTCACTAAACACAAAATTCTTTGGGAAGAAAGGGACAAGCATTGGAAAGCTCGAGAAAGGCTTCCTGGAGAAGCTGGAGCCAGAGCTGAATCTTCAAGAAAGAGAGAAGTTTTTTGGAAGGAGACCGAGATGAGGGGCGAGCGCACACCAGACATGAGAGCTAGTCAGTGCGGAGGGGTAGATGGTGCTCATGTCCAGCCTGGGGCTAAGACTGGTTCTCAGGGAACACACATTGCTGAGATCCTGCTCAGAGACCTTTCCATTTAGCAGTCCTCCCTTGGAACAGCCTTTGAAAACATCATTTCACCTCAATGGCAGAGGGAGACTTTTTGGAGGGCTAGACAACACCTTGTGAAAAAAGAAATGGCCTGGGATCACCCAAAGGCCAATGAAGGGACATTCAGGAGATGCATGTGGCCTAAAATGTAACACTAATGAACAACCCAACTAAAGGGACGTAGGACCAGAGACGGTGGTAGGTTGGTGGGCAGTGAGCAGGGATAACGTGGGGACACTCCCTCGGTGTCCACAGCATGGCAAGAGCCTGGAGGAAGCCCCTTCGTGCGCCCAGCTGATCCCCTGAGGAGGGTTTGCTACAGTCATGGACACAAGTCTTGCAACATAAGAAGGCTTGGGACAGTTGAAATCTAGCTGGAGGGAAGAGCCACTTGAAAATGAAGAAAAAACATCATTTTCTTAGAAGCCTACTTTGGGCCAAGCCCTGGGAAGATATGTATTGGAGCAGCAAAGTCTTTGCTTTCTAGATATTGCTGTTCTAGTTGGGGAGAGGCCAGGATGTAGGACGGGTCACTGCCACCAGGTGGAAAGTCCCAGGACACTGACTGACGGTGAGAGGACAGGGCAGATGATGAGACCCACGGGTTCTGGAGGACGCTGACCAGTGACATGCTTGTGATCACAGACCCATCAAATTACCCAAGTAGGAAACACCGGTAAATCCCTGATGGGCTGTTGGCGTCTGCATTACATATTTTAGTGGAGTTCTCCCAAGTGGCCTGGGGACCCCCACGGCTACAGTGTCAATGCTTAGGCCCCAAGTCTTAGACAAACAGAGCAAAAATAGGTTTTCACTGGGGGAGGAGGTTATGGAAGGAGAATAAAGAAATGAAAAAGGGGTACGGCTGACTCAGATTATGAGAAAATATCCGTTGTTCACCCAAAGTAAATAACAGCCCTTGCCAATATGAAGCTCTTCACTGGGGGAAAAACACTTAACTAGAGCGTGTTGGTGGGAGTTTTGGGGGGTCTATCATTTCCACTTACTCCATTACTGCGACCCTCATACCCCTGGACCTATGCAGAGACTTCAGCCAGGGAGTTCAACTGGTCACAAGTCCCCCCACCCCCACTTGAATAACCTAGCAGCTTTTTATAAAAAATACAAACAGTCCCTTGGCAAGGCAGCAGTTTGGGTGAGAAAGAAGGAAAGCCCTCTGCCTGTACAAGAACTCCCAGGAGACACCCAGCCGGCTCCCTTGCGGAGGTGAGCTCCTGGCCCACAGTGGAGAGGGTCCTCCGCCGGGGAGATCTGGGCTGGGAGATTTCAGGCGAGTTTCGTGGCCGGACCCAGATGGGCTTCTATTGACAGTTCTAAACCTGATCCTGCCAAACGAAGTTGGGAGTCCTGTTGCTAGGGATAATGAGAGCCTTGGCAAATTAGCCAGACTGGATTCCGACTTGAGCCGGCCGCTGAACAATGACCGCACCTGGGCTGCCAGTCGAGCCATCTGCCGCTCGTCCTTCTCTCAAAGCCCCGTTCCCAGCACCTCCCAGGTGGGTCGTCTGCACGCAGCTCAAGTTGCCCGCAGGACCAGTGCGCCCCTCCTTACCTAAGCGGGCCTGGGGCTTGGGTCCTCAGGCTGCACTCCATGCAACAGGCCAAGCATCCAAAGAGCAGAAATTTTGAAATTTTCTATCAAAATAACATTTGAGAATCCAGTGAAACTGTTCCTGAGTGAGGGGGAGCACAGCTAATGGAAAAGCAGTCTAGGGGCAGCTGGGTGACTCAGTGGATAAAGCCTGGAGTTAGGAAAACTGAATTCAAACCCAGAGACTTACTATCTGTTGTCACTTTACCCACTTTGCCTCAGTTTCCTCATCTGCAAAATGGGCTGGAGAAGGAAATGGCAAAGCATTCCAGGATCTTTGCAAAGAAAACCTTCTATGGGATCCCAGAATCAGACAGGATTTAAAAATGACTCAACAACAGCGTGGGTAAGCTGGGTGGGTAGAGAGCTGGGCAGGTAAGGGTAGAGCATTAGCACCCTGGCTCCCAGAGGGGATTCCTGGGCCAGCTTTGTCACTTCCTAGATTCCTGGCTAGGCCAGGTGAGGAACTAGACTGGATGGCTTCTGAGCTGTTCATGACTTGGAACTCAGGGCCATAGGAGTTTGAGTTCTGCCCTGAGGGAGAAGCACCCCCCTGCCTCCACCAACTCTCTAGGACCCCCTGCCTCCACCAACTCTCTAGGACTTGCCCCCGGATCCCAGGAAGGGAACTGGCAGGGACCTCAGAGAACAAGCTGAATCCCCTCCTTTTAGAGAAAAGCATGGAGGCCCCAGGAACATCATGAGTTGGCCAGGATTCCAAGTCCTTCCTCTCTATTCTGCTGCCCCGGAAATGGTCTCGTGAGATAAATATTCTTATAGATAAATGATCATATCATTATATATTCTATGATAATAGAATAATAGATTGATAATATTATTAATTGCTATTAAATAGTTGTTAAATATTATAATAACTATGTTTATTAACATTAATAATTACCTAAAAATAATGGTACATGTTATTATGATATTATTATAGATGAAAAATGGAAGGGAGAGAGGTGAAAGTGCTGATTGCAGAGTCAGCTCAAGCCTCAGGCCAGAACCAGGCCCCTGCTGCCTGTCGGGATGTGAACCAGCCTCCTCACTTTACAGTTTACTTAGGGCGCAGTTGGCCTAAATCGCCGCCATTTCTGAAGTGCCACTGGTGATGGGCCACACCTCCTACACAGGTCAAAATATCAACAGCAAACCCCACTAAATTAACTTTCCAAATCCACAGGCTCCTTCAGCTCCCATAGTGCAGCTCTCGGGTGAAGGGGAGGATGGTGTTCTGGTTGCAGCGCGCCAGCTGAGAAAGCAAAAGCGGACACATTTCTGATTAGGGCCCAGCGCTCCTAATAAGCCCTCCCTTGTATGTCCTCAGGGGGTGAGCTGGAACATATGGCAAAAAGCCTCACGGGTCAACGGCAGAACGTCCTCCACAATCCATCACTTGACAGGGGGCCGATATCACTCGCGGGAGTCATAACGGACTGCGAGATAGCACTCCGGACCCCGCATTCTTCTGCCACTCCAGATGACGGATGGTCTTTGTTGGCCAGTCGCACGTCCAGCTGATCCCGCGGGTCGGGGCGGTGGATGGCCAAGCCGGGGAACCGTCCTGGATCCCCGGCAGACTATCTGGGTTCTTGTCAATCATCAGGACATGTGTCTTACAGGATATTTAACAGCTTCCAGACCCCATCAGAGATCCAGGTGAGGTCAGAGGAGGGTCTTGCCCCTATAACGTCATATCTCCAGAAAAAGGAACGTCCTAAGGATTTTCAGGTGACGGAATCGGCTGGTACAAGTCAGCAGTGAGTAAGGCTGAAGACTGACAGGAGGCCCAAACCGAAGGGATAGTGAATGTGCTCATTGTACAGAGGAATGCTTTTTTAATTATGTCAAAAGTTCCCAGATCAGTGATTCCCTTTCCTAGATATCCTTCGGAGACCAGCGAGGGAGATTGATCAGCTGGTACATAAAATAGTGCCTTGTCAACAACTGAGATTATTATGACTATTAGTTATATTTTAAAGCAAAATTCGATTCTGATTTTGCCATCCCCATGAAAGGCAGGGTGGACTGCTGGTTAGCAAGCTGGTCTTTGGGCCAAGAATGAGTTCAAATCTCCCCTCTGACTCACACTGAGCGTGTGGCTGCAGGCACACTGGCAGATAGGCCGCTGGGTGGGCAGCACAGAACTCGGAGCATTGGCCACACAGACAGGAGGATGTTAGTTGATTTAGCCTAGTGATGGAAGCCCCTTGGGCAAGTCACAAAATTTGTCTGCCTCAGTTCCCTCTTCTGTAAAATGAAGATAATAACAGCCCCTACCTCCCAGATCTGTTGTGACAGTTAAAGTGAGATAATCTATGTAAAGCATTATGTAAATACTGGCTAAGATTGTTATCATTTTTAGATATTATGCTTTCAAATCTAGCCTATGGATATGTTAAATGCATAAAATAAAATACACAGATTTACAAGTGAGACAGTGATATAGAAATATATGGATTGGAAGAGCCATCCTTTTTAGTTCTCAGATCTCCAGGTTAGGGACTTCTGTGCTCCATAGGGCAGACAAGGACCTGTTCTGGTCCTGTGAGCTTCCTCATTTAGGATTTCCCAATACCATGAAATCACACGTCCCATCACCAGACTATTCCCATCTTCATTCACCGCCTTTCCAGAAACCTGCAAGTCTTATCTTATTTCCTTGTCTCAGCCCCTTCCTGTTTCTTTCATGTCACCACTAAAAAACGATTTGCATGTCTCCCTTCTTAAATTCACCAACAACTTCAGCCCCTGGATTTCTCACCAGCTTTAATATTTTTATACTTGGATGGCCCGGAGAGATTTGCTCGTGGCACAGATTGCAACCCGAGCACTTCCCTTCCTTCTTATGACACTTTCCCATAATGCTCCCGCAGAAGCTGTTTTTATGGAAAGAGAAATCATCAGTCCTTAACTTGCACAGAAGTTGCTTTCACTGTGGTGAATGATGCTGTCGAAGGTGAAATGAGTTTGTCAGAGTGAAGGCGCTCCGCCAGTGCAGATTACTGCTCCCTTGAGACTTCATCCCCAAAGTCTGGGAGTCTTCCCTGGAAGGCGCCGGGGGCAGGAATCCCCCTGTCTCTGTAGCGGCCCATTCTATTTTTGGACAGCTGGAAGAGATGGGAAGGACTTCCTTCCTCAAGGACGAAGCCTGCCTCCCTAAACCTCTGCCAGCCGGGGCCAAGCAGAGAGAGTGGGTTTGAATTCAGATCTTCCTGACTCTGAACCCAGGGCATTGACCCACCCTGCTGGCTCCTCCCAAGTCATCCCCTGCCCCGGTGAAGGATCCCCCCGGCTCCCCCTGCCCTTAATGTGGTATAGGATCTTTCAGTCACGTTCCCCCCTCCGCCACCCCATTTGGGGTTTTCTTGGCAGAGATACTGCAGCGGTTTGTCTTTTCCTTCTCTGGCTCATTTTGCAAATAGGGAAACTGAGGCAAACTAGGTGAAGTGTCTCAGGACTCATTACCGTCATTTAGTGCAGGTGGGTTTGGACAAACCCCAAACAGGGCATGCATGGTTGGTGGACTGAACCACAAAGTGTGTGTCCTTCTAGGATCACTGGGAAAACTGGGGGCAGTGGGAGCAACAGCCAAGTGACTGCCAACCGTCCCTGCTCAAAAGGAGGTTCTGCCCTAGTGGGGATGACAAGAATATCACGGATCAGGACAGAGAGAAAAAGGAGAATGAAGAGCAGCAAGACAGGGAGGGAGCCCAGTCTGCCTCAGCTCCCTCATCTGTAAAATGGGGGCAATGTCATGAATTTCAGATGAAGTCACGTCCATCAGCCTGGCCAACGGGAGAGTGCTCCCCTACTGTCAGTCCCTCTAAGTCTCCCCGCTCCCAGGGAGCACTTCCAGGTCTGTGAGCCAGTTCCTGTTAGAGCCGACATCCCCACCCGCGTGGCCGCCACCTTCCAGGACTGTCCAGAGCGCCGGCCTTTACATATTCTGCAAACCTTGGGGCTATCGGTATGGGCTTGAAGGGGGCTCACGAAGGCCCCCTGCCTCTGACCCGTGAGAGCCGGGGGGTCACCAAACACGGCCGATAAACGCGGAGGAAAGACTGGGCCTCAGAGCCCCTGGGGGGGGGGCCCCCCCGCTGCCAGGCCCAGAGGGAATCCCCGAGCTGAGGCGGGACCGCCGCCCCCAAGTGCTGGAGGAGGCCGAGCGGTCTCTGGGGCCGACCTGACCTCGGGGCCTCGAGCCCAGAGTTCCCGCTTCTCCCATGGGCAAGTGGAGGCAGGGGCAGGGGTTACTTCACAGCACGTGGGTCTTCCATGGAAGGGCGGGATGGCCACACTAAAGGAGGTGGGAGGGCCCCAAGTCCTGTCCTGGAGCCAGAATTCCTGCTACCATATGCCCCCAACAACCACCGAGGGAGAAACACTACTAGTCAGACAGAGACAGAAAGACAGAGACAGAGACAGAGAGATAGATGCAGAGACAGAGACAGAAGAGAGACAGAGAGACAGAGAGACAGAGAGACAGAGCGAGATACAGACATTCCTCCCAGCCTCAGTCGGCTCCTTTGTAAAACGGGTACAATAGAGCTCCCTCTTCCAGGGTTACCCCAGGCGGATCACGCAGACGACGCGCGTGTTTTGCAAACCTTGGAGCCCCATGCCCCTGACACCGGCTGCCCGACGTTCCAGTCTTTATTATTGTATAAACAGTGTGAGTGAGCGCCCAGTCAGGCCCGCCAGCGCGCCCCTCCCCCGGGGTGAAACTTGACCAGAACTGCCCCACAGCTTCATGATTCAGCGCGCCGCCGAGGTCAATAATGGACTGAGATAATGGGCACTCGCCCCGGTGCGCTCGTGCGCGTGCATGTCCGTCCCCGTGCGCGTGCATGTGCGCCCCCCTCCCCCCCGCGGGGCAGCGCGAGATTGGAGGTCACAGCCGAGGGCTGGTCCGGGAAGGAGCTGGGCTGCCGCAGCCGGCTGGAGGGAGCTCGGGAGGCCGGAGGCGCCCTGGGCTGGCCCGGCAGCCCCCGTGCACGTGGCCCTGCGCTCTAGGGTTACAAGCCGGGCAGCTGGGCGGCCGCTTCTCCCCCAGCGCCCGGAAGGGATCCAGCTCTGCAGCGCCCCCCGCAGGCCCGGGCGCTCTGCCCCCGACTCTGCAGCGCCCCCCGCAGGCCCGGGCGCTCTGCCCCTCGGCTCGCTGCAGCCCTTCCCGGAAGAAGCCCCCGGGGCCCCCGAGGCCCCTCAGCGCCCTCGCCCAGAGCGACCCCAAGAGCCCCGGCGGGCCGACTTTGCCCCGAGGGCTGGCTGTTCCCTCTTTCTTTTCCGTGGGACCTGCCTGGCTAATAACTGCGGGAGGGGGCGGCAGGAGCCCCGCAGAGCGCCTTTGAGGGACAGCCCTGCAAACAAAAGGGAACGAGACCAGCCCGGCCGAAAAAAGTGCGCCGGCCGGCCAGGCACCTGAAGCCTCCGAGGCTGCACTTTAATTGACAAACCCTCTTCCCCCGCCCCGCTCCCGGACCCCGCCTCCTGAGCCTCCCGGGACCAATGGGAAGGGCGAGGCGGCGGGGCTCCCCTCCTCTTCCCGAGGCCTTCGGCTCCCTTGGCCCCACCCCCTGAGGCCCCGCCCCCTTCCGCTGGGCTCTCTCTCTCAGGCGGATCCCCGGCGCGAAGGTCAAATTGCCCGAAAGGGTTGATTTGCATCTCCCAATGGGCGCGTCATATGCAAATGAGGAGGGAGCTGGTTGGCTGAGTGTGGGTAGGATATCTCCGGCGAGCCGGGCTCTTTGTCCTTCACTGGCTGTGGGCAGCTGCAGTCCGGTGGTGCGGCCAGAGGCGGCCAGTGGCTTAGGCAGCCGGCGGTCCGCCGCGGCGGGGAGGGGGCGGCCCGGGGGCAGCCGGGCCGGAGCGCGGGCGCGAGCCGGCCGAGCCGCTGCCCTAGCTGCGGCCGCCGGTGCAGGCTCCCCGGAGGAGGACAGCGCCGAGCCGCGGCCCCGGGGACCCGGGCGGCAGCCGGGGCAGCTGCTGCGGCGCACGCCGCGCCGCGGGGGGAGGGGCGGGGGACGGGGACGGGACCTGCCAGTGCAATATGACTTTGGAGGAATTCGCGGCCGGAGAACAGAAAACTGAAGGGTGAGCAGGCTGGCGCGCTGCCGCTCTGGGAGAGGGCCGGGGGCTGCGGGCGCTGCGCCGGGAGGGGACCCCCTTGCCTGGAGCGCTCCCGGGGCCGGGGGAGCGGAAGGTGAGGGGCGTCCGGGCGGGCATCCAGCGGGAGGGACTGGGAGCCAGGCCGGCGCGGCCCCCGCCCCCTCCCGCCCGAGGCTTCTGCGGTTTGCAGCTTGGGGTGTGGGTTGAGCAGGGAGCACAGGAAGTGTCCCCGGAGCGGGGGTGGGGGGAGCGGCGAGTGGGAAATGGCCCTTTTCTCCCGGGGCAGTGCGGGTGCGGACGCGGGCATGCTTGCGGGGGCGGGTGTCCGGCTGCGCCCCGCGTCCCCCCGGGGAGCCCGAGGGCAGTCTGGCCGGGGAGGTGTGTGCAGGGGCGCGGGGCTGGACGTGCCCCCGCGGGGTGGCTGAGCGCCCGCGTCCCTTGTGCCCACTGGCAGGATGGACAAGGTCGGGGACGCGCTCGAAGAAGTTCTCAGCAAAGCCCTGAGTCAGCGAAGCATCACGGTGGGGGTCTACGAGGCGGCCAAACTGCTCAACGTGTAAGTGGAGGGGGGCGGCGCGCACCTGCCCCGGGCCCGGCCCCCGCGCCGCTCCGGGGATCCCCGCTTGTTTACTTTCCGGACCTCCTCGGGTCGGCCCTTCGCTTTCGCGGACTCCACTCCGGGCGTCTTTCCGCGATAGGGTGGCTCGGTGCATGCGTGTGTGCACGCGGGGACCTGCGTCAGGGAGCTGGCGTGGGCCCCCGCCCGCGTGCGTGCGTGCGGCTCCGCGGGGGGCGGGGAGCCCGGACCCTGACGGCCCGGCGCCCTCCCCGCGCAGGGACCCCGATAACGTGGTGCTGTGCCTGCTGGCCGCCGACGAGGATGACGACCGCGACGTGGCCCTGCAGATCCACTTCACCCTCATCCAGGCCTTCTGCTGCGAGAATGACATCAACATCCTGCGGGTCAGCAACCCCGGGCGCCTGGCCGAGCTGCTGCTGCTGGGGACCGGGGGCGCGGCGGCCGCGGGGGCCGAGCAGCCGCCCGACCTGCACTGCGTCCTGGTGACGGTGAGCGCGGGGGAGGGGCGGCGCCGCCGGGGGAGGGGGCCGCCTTTGCTCCGCTGCCGGGCCGCCGGACTTTCAACCGAAAGGGGCCGGTTTCGTCATCCAGACTTTCCCGGTCCGGAACATGCCCCGACAGGTTCGCCGCTTCCCAGGCCTGTCCCGGCTGGGCGTGAGTCAGCAGCCCGAGCTCGCAGCTCCATCTGGGAGCCCAGCCTCCCGCCCTCCCGTGACTAATTCTTTTAGCAGCGCAGATTAGATAAAGCCAAATAAATTCCTGGCTCCCCCTCATTAAGGAGGCACCTCCATTCTCTGCCAGTCCGAGCTATTAATAGGCTGGCCGGGAGGGAGGGAAGGGGCACACGCCGCGGATTCCCTGGAAGTCCATGGGAGGGCAGCGGAAAATTTCCCTGAAAACTCGCGGTTTTTGAAAAAGTTGTTTTTTAAACCCCGATGCCAGTTGGAGTTGGAGCGGTAAAGGCCGAGGAGCCGGAGGAGAGGCCTCAGCCTCCCCCTCCCGGGGTGGGAAAGGGCCGCTTTTTTACACACTCGTGTCTGTCAGGCCGGCCGCCGAGTAAACAGCCTGGCTTGGGCTGGCTGCTCAGCCTCCCTTCCCCTCCACCCCCCCCTTCTTAAGTGCAGGAAGCGGGTACGGAGCTAATGCTTTGAATGGGTGAACTCGAGCGTGGGGCCGCTCGCGCCGTCCCCAGCAGAGGCTCGGAAACTCGTCTCCAGGGGCCTGGGTGACGGGAAAGAGCCTGCGAACAGGCCCCCGGCTCGGCTTCCATGTGCAAGGGGAGGAGCACGGAGGGCTGGGGCCGCAGCTCCCCGGTAAAAGGAGGTCGTACAGATACTTTTCACTCCCGCAAAAGCCCGGGAGTGCCTCCCCCTGGCCTCTGAGTCGCTTGGATTCGCTCCAGGAAAAGCATAAAGCTGGCGGGTATTTAGGTAGTATTTTGTAAGGCAGGCTAGTGGGAGTGGACGCCAGCCTCGCCTTCCAGGTCTGGATTTCCCCTCCGCCTCGAAGCCCCCGAGAACCGAGACTGGGACATAAGGCATCTGGGAGTTTCCCATAGTAACCCTGCGAGGCAGCGCGGTGGGCGGAGAGCTGACCACCCCCTCCGGCCTGCTGCTAACTTACTGTGACTCTGGAGGAAATGGACCTTTCCAGGTTCTTCCCCCTCAGCCCCAGTGTCACGGTTATTATTAGCAAGCTGGGTTTTGAAAAATGCATCTCCGGTTTGGAAATGAAAGTATTGCTAATGTTATTAAACATGAATATCATCACATTTACCCAAATAACATGATGGTATTAATCAGTTTTACAAAGCACGAATAAGCGTTCCTGATTTCACGAAAGTATTCCATTGCTTTCCAGAATCCACATTCCTCTCAATGGAAGGATCCGGCCTTGAGTCAACTTATATGTTTCTGCCGGGAAAGCCGCTACATGGATCAGTGGGTCCCAGTGATTAACCTCCCTGAACGGTGATGGCCTCCCACCGAAAGGAACCGAGTCCAGTTGCACTGAAGTTTTGAAATCCCTTTGTAGTTACTCAAGCAGTTACTCCCTACATTGATGCAAGGATTACAGAAATTGATGTCCAGTAGGCTGACTGAGTCCAACTACAGTTCTTGGGGGACCGGAGATTGATGACTTTGCAGAAGGAAAGAGAAGAGATTGAAGACAGAAAGCTGTTTGGAAACAAGGGAAAGTCAAAAGGAACCCAAAAAAAAAAAAAAAAAATTGGCAAAGAACCATGCTGGAAGGGGAAAAAAAAATGTATTCATTTAGGATGGTTGAGTTACATTGCGATAAACCAAATATGCATTGTTGCAGTTTAAATGTACAGCAGTAGTTTGGGTATTTTTGGTTTATATGCCCTTAAAATGAAAGCAAAGGGGATAATTATATTTTAAAAACCATATTTTATTGTATTTTGATGGGATGTTTAAAATCTTGGAGTTTTATTATGAATTGTACTAAGTTATTTTATGACATGAAAGGTTATTTATGCGATACATTTTTGGAATACAGTACATGCAATAAACTGATATAGAGTAATTGCACTATTCATGTTTTGGACTTGGTTTTTGTTTACTGGATTTTTGCTGGGGGAGAGAGTCAACTCCTCCCCACAGCTCCAACCCTAGGGGGAGGAAGGGAGGGGTGGGGGTTGTATCTTTGAAAAAGTAGCTAAATACAGGACTTCCGGCTCTAGCTCTGGGCTTAATCTCACCGGTTGCAGGGTTGGTTTATCTCGGGAACATTAGGGTCTAGGGGTGGCCCTGGCGAGGATTTCTGGGATTTCTGGGCCCTGCAGCAACTGCTTCCAGATCTGAGGTCCTCCGCCCCAGCAGCTGTGTGCTTGGGCTAGAGGGCCTTTGGTTAAATTATGTGCTGGGGGAGGAGGAGGGAGGAAGACTAGAATTGGAAAGACTTAAGCCCCCAGATCTCCACTGGGTTTGGGGAATAGAGATGAACAGGTTCAAACTGACGCTTGAGAATAGCTCCCGAACCTGACTGAGCACTGAGCTCATGCAAACTGATGCAAAAGAATACCTCCTGAACCCTTTGGAGCTAGTCCAAACTGAAACAAAAGGATGACTTCCGAATCTCAGGGATCCCTGAGCTAGTCCAACTGGTGCAAAAGAACCACTCCCCAACCAGAGCTCTGAGCTAGTCCAAAGATACAAAACTACTCTAGAAAATAATTGAGCTCTGAGCTAATCCAACTGGTGCAAAAGAACAGCTCCCCAACCTGAGCTCTGAGCTAATCCAAAAAACCAAAACACTCTGGAACCTAATTGAGCTCAGAGCTAATCTGATTGATGCAAAAAGAACAGCTCCCCAACCTAATTGAGCTCTGAGCTAGTCCAAAGATACAAAATAACTCTGGAACCTAATTAAACTTTGAGTTAGTCCAAAGATATAAAACAGCTCTCAAACTCAATTGAGCTCTGAGTTATCCAACTAATGCAAAAGAACAGCTCCCCAACCTAAATGAGCTCTGAGTCAGTCCAAAGATACAAAACAACTTTAGAAACTAATTGAGCTCTGAGCTAGTCCAACTGGTGCAAAAGAACAGCTCCCCAACCTCACTGAGCTCTGAGTCAAGTCCAAAGATACAAAACTACTCTAGAAAATAATTGAGCTCTGAGCTAATCCAACTGGTGCAAAAGAACAAATCCCGAACATGAGCTCTGAGTTAATCCAATTGATACAAAAGAACAACTCCCCCACCTAACCGAGCTCTGAGTCAGTCCAAAGATATAAAACAATTCTGGAACCTAATTGAACTCTGATCTAATCCAATTGGTACAAAAGAACAACTCCTCAACCTCACTGAGCTCTGAGTCAAGTCCAAAAATACAAAACTACTCTAGAAAATAATTGAGCTCTGAGCTAATCCAACTGGTGCAAAAGAACAAATCCCCACCTAACTAAACTCAGAGTCACTCCAAAGATACAAAGTAACTCCCAAACCTGAGCTCTGAGATAGTCCAAAGATACAAAACAACTCTGGAACATAATTGAGCTCTGAGTTAGTTCAACTGATGTAAAAGAACAACTCCGGAACCTCTCTGGGCTCTGAGCTCATCCAAAATGATGCTAGAGAATAGCTCCCGAAGCTGACCAAGCTTCCCAATTAGCCCGAGGGTGAGTGTGTGCTTGGGATTCTGGGTACTTTAGCCAAAGGCAGCTGTAGCTTTGTGGAATAGTCTTTCCCCCATTGCCCAACCTATGTCTCTCGGCTCCTTTTCCCTCAAAAAAAAGCTTGAGGAGCTGGAACTCGCCAGCAAACAGCAGCTCCCTGCCAGGCCCCCGCCTCCCCGCCCCCCTGCAACATCAGCAAAAACTTGGGCCTGTGCTGCTCCCCTCCCCCGTGCACATGTTTCTACGGCTCACATCTGCTGTAAAGCAGGCTTTCTTCTGTTGATCGTAAACTCAATTAGTACAGGGTCATACCCAGAGCTGGTGCTTGGGGTATCCTGGCGGTTTCTTGCAGTTTACTTATTCCCAGGTGATTAAGGCCATAAGTAAATAAAGCAGCTGACGTTTTTAACCTATGACTAAATCGAGCAGGCTCCATGTTTAATGTGGAAGGGCCTTTCCCCCAAGGCGGTGTTCCCTGTTGGGGTGGAAGGGGTGTGTGTGCAGAGGAGCAAGACACTTCATTTTTTTAAATCTAGAGCTGGGATTTCCTGGTAGGGCAATCCCAGTATGGAAAATCCGTCGGCCAAGGCCAATCGTTCATCTTGGTGGGATCCAGATTTGGGAGGTGGATGAGACCTCAGAGCTACCCCCGAGAGATAAGGAGATGGGTCCCAAGACACAGCTAAAGAGAGGCAGAGCTCAGATTCCAAAGCTAATGGCTTTTTTTTTTTTTTTTTTTAATGGATCAAGTTAAAACTCAAATACAAAATAGAAAAAAAGGAAAAAGAAAAAAAAAAATAGAAAAAGCCAATGGTCTTTCTTTCTTTCTTTTTAATATATTTCTAAAACAAATGCAAAATAGAAAAAAAAAACGGGAAAAAAAAAGAAAAATAGTCAAAGAAAAAGCCAATGGTCTTTTAAAAATGTATTAAAAAAAACAAACAAACAAACAAAAAGAAAACAAAAAACAAACCTCAAATGCAAAATAGAAAAAAAGAAAAAGTCTTTCTATACTGATCTGCTTTCAGGCTTAGAGAGATGCCCAAAGACCCGAGGGGAATCATATCAACAAATATATACATCACACAGCCCTAAGCACCTACTGTGTGCCAGGTATAAGGCAAAAGCAGCATCTCTGACCCAGGAAGTTGACGTTGGAATAGCGGAGAAAACGAGCCAACGACTAGATAAAGTACATATAGCATAAGTGACTTGTCTAGGGTCTAGGGACTAGGCCCTCCAAACATAAAATTACCCTGGATAGCTCAGAGGAGAAATTAAGGCTTTATAAACTGTTGCTCAGAAAAGACAGTATTTGCCATTTTTGTATTTGGGCCGGTTTATTCTGCTTTTTAAATTTCTTTTAGTTCGGCACTCGTCCTCCTATTTCCTAGTAAGACTTGAGGAGACTCCCAGCCCTGATAATCTCCTCCATCCAGCGGATGGTAAACAGGGCCACAAAACATTGCCTATCTCTGGGCTATGCTGTCTCCGAAAATCATTGCCCAAAGCTGAGGGGCGTCCCCAGCACTTAAGCCATTGTCCCTTTTTAATTCGAGCTGGGAACCCAAGTCCCGACCGAATTCCTAATTAGTGGCGGACTGTAAACAAACCCCAATCAGTCCAGTAGCACTTTCCCCTGGTGGGTGATGGAGCGTTAATAATTTAGGGTTAATCTCCTATTTCTAATGGGATCCAATCCAAAAACGTGTCTTAATGAAAGCACCCCAATGGGACGGTCTGTGCCCTGGAGGTGCCTCTGCAGAGGGCAGGGTTTCCCAAGTAAGGACAAGAGGGGCGTCGCTGGTCCCTGGGGCTGGGAGCTTCTCCAAGTCTCTCCAGCTTGGTCTGAGAAGACTTTATTGGAATAAAAGCCTTGGGAAAGGCATGATCCTAAATCTGGAATCCCCGGGGCAGGAGCTGCTGCTACCCTAGCTCTGGCCTTAGCTGGGACTTCTTCGCCAGGATGGAAAGTGTCTTGGATGAAAGGGGGTGACTCTGTTCTGGGTGACCCCATTGAGTGCTTGGCTATAGGAAACTGAAGCAGATGGGGTTAAATGCCCAGTGACACGCAGCTAATAAACATCCAAGGCTGGATCTTGACTCCAGGGCCAGAGCTCCATCCACTGAGCCACCTGGCTGCCCTTTGGCTGCAGTCAGACTTTTGTTAAGTATTAAGGTCTGCTAAGGGGGCAACAGATCTTGGGGACAGAAGCACAGGAGTCCACAGAGGTGTATCTGTCCTCAGAGATTGTAATTTAATAATAATAATTTAATTTAGAGACCTGTGACCCCAAAACATCACTGATTTAGGCAAGGAGAGACCCCTGGGGTCAGCTGGCACCCCACCCCCTCATTTTATCCAGGAGGAAACTGAGGCTCAGAATAGGGCCCAAGTCTCTGGGGCACACCAGTGGGACGGTAAGAAGTGAAAGGTTTGAGACCAAGGCGTCCTGGCTCCCAAGTCAGTGCAAACTTAAGTCTTTTAAAATTTATGTATTGATTAATTAAAACAAAAAATACTATCTCTCTATCCTTCTGTCCCCCAAGAAACCCCCCCAAAAAAGCCCCTCTGGACAGACTCCCCCAGGGGCCATTTCTAAAGGGGTCGGTGGTGACATTTCCACCTTCTGTTGATGTCCCTGCCCCCTCAATCAGCACAACTTTATTAAGAGGGTCCCAGGGGCCAGCACGTGCCTTTCCCAAGCCCAGGGGATGCCAAGAAGAAAGCTCAGAGGCCCTGGGGTGCTCCCAGACTTCCCAGGGGTGGGGGTGGGGGCACACCTGTGCATCACTGAGGAGTTAGATAAACAGAGAGGAGGCCTTGGGGATTTTGAGGCTGCGGCCAGGCCTCCCCAAGCCCGGAGACAGGGTCTGTGCCATCTGTCTGGGGTATCTGTCCCAGGTACAGGTGCTCCAGCTGGGGGCCTCCCTGACCTCAGGCTCCAGAGGGCGGCTCCTTATCAGTCCCTGACTACAGTCTGGCTCTCCCTTCTTATTTTCATTCTTCACACATGCAGGGAGATACAGGAGGGGGTGGTGATAAGGGCCCAGAAATGCTGACTGCCATTTTTTCATATTTGCAGAGGGCGCTGGACTCGGCCTGGCCTGAAGATCCCTTAATCTGGCCTCCTTTGATTGCCTTTAACTGCATTTTTAAAAGATTCTCTATGTACACGGCCAGGGGAGACCAAGAAGGGAGGGCTGGGCTCAGTTTCCCCTTCCCCATCCTCCTCATCCTTCCTGCTGCTTCCTTCCTTCTTGCTCAGCCTGAACCCTATCTCTGCTCAGCCCCCCCAATCCGCTTCCTTACCAGCCCCTTCAATCCGCTCCCTTAGCAGCCCCCAATCTGCTCCCTTAGCAGCCCCCCAATCCGCTCCCTTAGCAGCCCCCAATCTGCTCCCTTAGCAGCCCCCCAATCTGCTCCCTTAGCAGCCCCCCAATCCGCTCCCTTAGCAGCCCCCAATCTGCTCCCTTAGCAGCCCCCCAATCTGCTCCCTTACCAGGCCCTTCAATCTGCTCCCTTAGCAGCCCCCAATCTGCTCCCTTAGCAGCCCCCCAATCCGCTCCCTTAGCAGTCCCCCAATCCGCTCCCTTAGCAGTCCCCCAATCCGCTCCCTTAGCAGCCCCCAATCTGCTCCCTTAGCAGCCCCCCAATCCGCTCCCTTAGCAGCCCCCAATCTGCTCCCTTACCAGGCCCTTCAATCTGCTCCCTTAGCAGCCCCCAATCCGCTCCCTTAGCAGTCCCCCAATCCGCTCCCTTAGCAGCCCCCAATCTGCTCCCTTAGCAGCCCCCCAATCCGCTCCCTTAGCAGTCCCCCAATCCGCTCCCTTAGCAGCCCCCCAATCCGCTCCCTTAGCAGCCCCCCAATCTGCTTCCTTAGCAGCCCCCCAATCCGCTCCCTTAGCAGCCCCCCAATCCGTTCCCTTAGCAGCCCCCCAATCTGCTCCCTTAGCAGCCCCCAATCTGCTCCCTTAGCAGCCCCCCAATCCGCTCCCTTAGCAGCCCCCCAATCCGCTCCCTTAGCAGCCCCCCAATCCGCTCCCTTAGCAGTCCCCCCCCCCACTACTCCAGGGAGAAGCGGGGCTGTCTCCAGCTCCCGGGAATGTGCATTTCTTTGCTGGGGGTGCGCCAGGATGAACCACAAGCTGGTTTTTTTAAGGGGGGGGGCATTCTCCGTGCCCATGCTGCTCCTGTGGGGATTGAGGGATCAGAAGAGGAGGAACCCCCCAGGGTACGGCAGGGAATCCAGTAGGGGGGGCTAACTGCATGCGGGAAAGCAGGGAGATTTCCAGTCAGCCCCTGGGGGAGAAAGAGGGAGGCTGATTCCCGCTAATCTAGGGCAGATAAGAGGCTGGGGGGAAGGCCGGCCTCCAGTCCTCCTGGCTCTCCAGGCTCTGGAGACGGCTCTGGAAAAGTAAGAAATAGGACTGGGCTGTCTCTGATACACGGAGAGCCTGGAAAGGACCTGGGCCGCCAGCTGCACCCCCTTTTACAGAAGAAACTATCGAGGCTCGTGAAGAGACTTCCCTCACGCCCCTCAGATGCACTCTTGTTTGGAAGCCCCTTGCAAGCCTTAAAGCCCAGTCAAATGCTGGCTATTGCTATGAATGCCCAAGAGCACCCTGGGAGAAAGTGGCTGGTCGGGATCTGAACCCAGGGCCAGCATCTCCCGCCAAGGTCTGAGGTCTGAGACAAAACCTTGCTCTCCTCCAGAGGAGCTCCACCCAGCCTTCAATGGGTCACCTTTAGAATTTGCCTCTTACACTCACAATGGAGAGCCAGCAGCGGACATGGAGACCCCCTCTTTCTGGTTCTCTCAGCCAAGACCCCCCCCCCAATGTAACTCCCCCTTAGCGGGCCTTTATTAAACGCCTGCTGAATACCTGCTGGAGCATGATAGGGAAGAGGAAGGGAAAGCCCAGGGCTGCCCGAGGCCTCCTGGGATAAGGCTGGAGGCCAGTCCTGAGTTCTAGAGACCGGGAGGGGCGGGGCCTCGGCCACAGGGCTCTCCCTGGGCACCTCCCCTCCCCCTCAGCCGTCCTCCCACCCTGCTGATGAATCCATAACAGAAATGTCAGGAAGCAATTCTTTAAATAGCTTTGAAAAGCCCATAATTACATGTTGCTGGAGCACAGGCCCTTCTTTCACGCAGCGTCCCGAACTCTGGGCCTTCCGGGGGCCGGCCGGGCGGTGCCATCGGGGCCCTGGCAAGCCCAAGGGACGGCTCCTCGGAGCGCTCTGTCTCCTCTCACTCTCCGACGTCCAGGGACTTGTCCAAGGTCACCGAGTCTCCGGGAGCTCTTCCTGCGCCCCCCACCTGCTTAGTGCAGTGAGCTGGTGTTGGCTGGGGGCACAGGATGGCACCCCACCCCAAGCCCCGCTGGATTGGGGACAGAGCAGCAGAAGCCGCCCGGGGGCAGAGCCGAATCCGGCCTTAGACACTTCCTAGCTGGGTGACGAACCTCAGTCTGCCTCGCTTTTCTCCTCTGGGAAATGTGGATTTTAAAAATTGCTCCTGCCTGTTGTGAGGACAAAAGGAGGCCTTCTTTAGGAAGCGCTCTGCAGAGCTTTTAAGTGCTGGGAAGCTGCTGTCTTTGTTGTTGTGGCAGTGACCAGGACTCTGGCTTTGGGGCTGGACGCCGGAATCAAGACCCGCTCTCCCCCTTGCTAACTGGGGGCTCAGGGGAAGGCCCTTGGTTGGAAAAGGGGGAGACTGGGCCGGGGTCCCTTCCAGGCTTGGCAAGGCCCCTCTGGAGTAGTGAAAGCTGGAGCCCTGCTCCCCCCCCACCACCTTGGGCCTTACAGCCAGAACATAGAGCATAAACGGGGACGGTGCAGACTCCCTGAAAGGAGGCCGGAGTCAGAGGCTCTGGGTTCCAATCCTGCCCTTTGCAGCTTTTGCACTCTGGCCAAGTGCCTTCTTTTAGGCCTGTGGCTTTTGCTGCTGGGGAGGGTTGGGCGGAGAGGGCTCCGAAGGCCTTTCTTGCACATCTGAGATCCCCCAGCCCATTTTTGGCTGCCTCTGGCTGCCCGGGGATGGGAGAGGGTTGTTCAAAACAAGCCCACGTGGAGGGGGCTGGTGAGGCCGGAGAGCTCCCTAGGAAGGAAGGGTCTGGGGACCTGGGGGAGACAGATGGACTCTTGCACGTGGAGCTGGGGGAGGCTCCTTAACTTGAAAGAGGGAAACTGAGTTTCAGTGACTTGCCGGGGTCACAGAGAAGGGGGTTCTGAGGTGGTCCTTGAACCCAGCTCTCCCCCTTGCCTATTCATTCTGCTGTTTAGTGGCAGCGGGACTGGCTGGCGATCCCGGGGCCTGGCCCCCAATCCTGGTCCCCCAGAAGGCCTTGGGGAGCTGGGTCTCCTTTCCGCCCAGCTGGCTGATCCGCACAGGGGAGGGCTGGGCTCACAGCTCCCTTTGGGGCAATTCTGTGACTCTCCAAGTAATCCAACAAGAAGCTTTTCCCAAGGGGGGAGCCGGGCTGGGAAGAGCTGCGCCCCCTCCCACGAGCTCGGGGTGACCGACACATGATCGCAGACAAGCAAGTGCTGGTTATACTGGAGGGGGAGGGGCGGCGGCTGCCCCGGGGCCTCCTGGCGCTGGTTTGGGGGGCCCAGCCTGGCAGGCAGCTGGGCCGGGGAAGGGGCTGAGGGTAGGGAGGAGCAGGAGAGGGGGAGCACGCATCAGGCCGGTCGGTGGAGAGCCAGAGGAGCTGGTCCGCCCCTCGGGGCTCTAGACCAGGGAGCGCTGGGCCGCTGGAGGAAGCGGCCAGGGGAAACTGAGGCAGAGTCGCTCCCCAGCAGTCAGCCCACGGGAGATGGGGGTGGGGTGGGGAGGGGGACAGATGAGAGGGATCTTCTGCTTGACAAGCCTGGGCAGATGGCTGGCTCTGGGGGAAGGGGCAGAGATCAGGGGCCAGGGGGATCCGGCCTCGGGCACTGGTGGCCAGGGAAGGCGCAATTCCTGAGTGCCGGCTGGCTGGGCACTGAGCGATCTCCACAGAGGGAACCCCGCTGATTCCCTGGGAGGCGGAAGCCGGGGCAGAGCTTCTGTGACATTTCAGGGTCCCCCCCACGGGGTGCCAGCTCCCTGAGAGCTTCACAGAGCCTGGAGAGGGGCCCCCAACATAAACATCACAGGGGGGGAGGGGTGAGCCCCCGTGCAATGGGCTGGGCTGGGGATGAAGCCCCGTGCCCAGCCTCCCCTCACCTAAATCTGGTCCCCGAATATCACGTCACCCCCTTACAGCGGCGCCCGTGAGAACAAAGGACAACTCCTCCCACGGGCTCAGTGAGGAGCTGGGGAGCACTGTGGCCCCATTCTATGGATAAGAAACTGAGGCTCAGAAACGGAATGAGCAGAGCTGGGATTTGAACCTGGGTCCTTTGCTCCCATCAGAGAGGCTGGCGTGTGAGCAATCTGGGCGTTTCCCCCCTTCCCCACTAGGATGGAAGAAAAGGGGGGAAGGGTTATCATCCTGGCTGCCCGGGACCCAGTGCTCAAAGTGACCTCCCCAATGATGGAAGAGGGGAGAAAACCCTCAAAGCATAGGGGGGAAAGTGACCTCCCCCAGTAGTGGAAGTGGGGAGAGAGGCTCCAAACCATAGGGGGGAAAGTGACCTTCTCCCCAGGGATGGAAGAGGGGAGAAAACCCTCCAACCATAGGGGGGAAAGTGACCTCTCCCAGTAGTGGAAGTGGGGAGAGAGGCTCCAAACCATAGGGGGGAAAGTGACCTTCTCCTCAGGGATGGAAGAGGGGAGAAAACCCTCCAACCACAGGAGGGGGGATGCTCAGGACTGAGGGGGAGCGAGCCGGCGAGAGGGTCCTCAAGGCCGGTCCCCCGGAGGAAATGCCCTTGCGCTGAGCGCCCTCAGATAAAGCCCCCTCGGCCGAGCCCGGGGAAGGCCGGGGACCCCTTTGAGGACGCGCCGGGAACAGAAGGAGACAAGCGGAGGCCGATTCAGAATAGAAAGCCATGATGTTTTTAATTCGTTTGATTGGTATCCGTGCTATTGAACATATGAGCTGGGAGAGAAATGCTTCCATCTTTGACAGTCTTTCAGACGATGATCACAGTGTCAAGGTTATATACGACACAACATACAAGTAGCCAGAGAAGGCTCTGAGACGGCTGAGTCTCAGGGACTAGAAATCAAAGGCAAATTTTCGGGGACACCCAAGGACACGGAGGGGGAGTTACATCAACAATACAGAGAACATTAAGCAAGTCACAGAGTCCAGAAAGTCGGGAGGAAACAAAACACCATCATCACCACAGGAGTAACAAAGTCAGTTTTTCCAATTGTGAGAAAATAATGGGAGAAGAAACACTTTCGGGGGCTGTTAGCTCGTGACGACATGAGAAGGGAGCGACATTTAGATATCAGCACAGCGATGCTCACAGCACGAAGATGGCGGCGGGAGAGCGAGGATCGTTGGACCATGGAGCTGTCCAGTTGGAACGGCCAGAAGTCACCTGGTTCAGTCGTCCTTTCTTAGACCAGGGAACTGGGGGTCAGATCGGGGGGAGTCACCGGGTGGTGGGCAATCCCGGCTCACTATTCTACTTCCTTGGACTTTTGGAACGATGGGAAACCTCTCAGAAAATAGCTCTTTAGAGCACGTCCGAGAAGGGACACCTAGGATGCCCTGACTCAAGAAGCTGGGGAAGGGAAGGAAGGGAGAATCAGATTTATTGTGTTTGGCCCCAGAGGGCAGAAAATAGATCAATGGAGGCTGGAGGTCAGGAAAGTCTTCCCACCAATTAGAACTCTCCCAAAGTGGAAGGGTTTGCCCGGGAAGCTCGCCGGTTGGAGCAAGGACTGGGTGACCGCACATGGGGATGTCGTCCCGGAGAACTTTTTCCAGTACGACTTGGCCGAGATGACTTCTGGGATCGTTTCCAACTGAGACAGTTTATGATTCAGAGAAAAGGATGATTTGATTAATTTCCGTACCACTGCCAATAAGCCAGGAATTGTAGATTTCGATCTGAAGTTTCTAGATTCGATTTTCTCGTAATTATTCGAATTAGATCTTTGAAAATTGTTACTCACTCACTTAGTCATATATTCATTTTTTGGTGTAAGGGGGGACAGCAAGGAAGGATTAATTTATGTTAGAATTCACTTCCTAAGCCCATGAATCTTTTCGAAGGTATAGCTCAAAAGAAAAAAGAAATTTAGGGAAACCAGATCGCTAAATGCCATTTTCTTGTTTCATTTAAAATTGAGAAAGTTAGCTAGGACAGAACTGAGAAGACAGTTGAACATATCCTCCACCATTTGTTTTTCTAGCCTCTGCCTCAGATTTAAAGATGCCTCTGCATTTCCATAAATCTCTATGATTCTGTTAAAACATATGCACATTTATATACACTAAAGTACTGGTATAAATTTTTCCTCTGGTGGTTTAGATGAAAAAAGTATAAAAATTGTCTCAATTGGGCTGAAAGCAAACACCAGACCTTTTCTCTAAAAGGTGAATATGGCACTTTTGATTTTAATTCGCCCAGGGAACTTAAAAACCAGATTCGTAGGAAAAAAGAACAAGCAGACACAGTGTATCACTTGTTAATCGATTATCTGGTACATAAAATATTTCCCCTGTTCAAAAGGTGTTTCTGTAAAAGATTTTGGGACCGATAAATTCTATTTAGCACATGGTCATGGCACTGAGACCTTGAGTTTAAATAAAAACTGTACAGACACGTTGGAATAATGGAGGGAAAGGGATGAACCGAGAAAACAGCATATTTGCAAAACTACCATCAAAGTTCATACGTTGAACCCACGCTGTAGGAAGTGCAGTGATAACCAAGCCAGAGGGTTACAGTTTATATATACACATCTGTGGGTGTATATCTCTGTCAACATTACAGGGGTAGCTGAAAAAAAAATCATACACCCAGACATCTGCCCCAAATCATCACAGCAGCTGCTCCAAGAGCGGCTGAACCTTACAAGGGGGATCAAGCCGGTTAAATAAAAGGGACTTCTGTACTTCTGTTTAGCATAGACATATATATATTATCTTTCCTCATATATTCTTTTTGGTTCTAGGTACATCAACAATGTTTTTGGTTCTAGGTCCGCAATAGTGAATTATAACTTCTGTCTTGGTCCAGAAGCCAAGGTCTAGATCTGGGGTCGTTTGGCTTTGGCTGCTGGTTGGGCAACTGAGCCCGTGCTGGGAGGCCGGGATGCTCTCCAGCAGGCCAGGGGAAGGAGCAGGTGGAGCGGGGCAGAGGGGCCAGACCTGGCCGGGGCAAGCACAGTAGTAGAAAGAAGGGATTAAAGGGTCTATTTAACAGTACGGAGTAAAGGGCGACTACCCTCAGTGGCGGGGTCCCCATGGAATCAAGCTCTACTGCACTTTTTGCAACAGGCTGCATTCTACATGATTAGTGGTTAAAAATCAGAGTGGAAAATGTGGATTAGAGTTGGGAAATGGTCCTTACAAAAATATGAAAAGGAGGTGAGTGTCAGGAAGCAGTCGGGACCGGGAGAACGGTTTTCCCCATCTACGAAGCCGAGTTAATTTTCGGAAGGGAGGGATGAGCCTCTTGCTTTGGACACAGGGAGGGGAGGTCCTCCATTTACCTGGGGATGGGACAAACCACAGCACTGAGTTTTCAAAGTTGGTAGTGAGGGGTATGGTGAAGTATGGGTATGCCCAGTCACGAAGGGCAAAGCCCCCAGCCTCCACAACAGTCGCCACAGAGAAGGGAGGAAAATCTGTCTGATGGACACAATTCATCCAGATATGGAGAATTTTTCTCCCCAAACAGAACAAAGCACTCCCCGAAGGGGCTGCTACCTCCAAGAGCATCTGCCGAGGGCCCATTAGACAGAATTCCCTTGGCTGACTTTCCGGAGCAGCGTTCGTGGCCACTGGGATTCGTAAAGAATTTGGCTAATCATTCGCCTTTCTGGAGAGCCTCCAAGGCTAGCGCCTAGTGCGGTCAATGTACGTTCTGCGTCCACTGACCTGATTGGAGGGCCTGGGCCCAGAGGGGGCCATTTAAGTCCAGCAGAAAGTTCTCAGGATGTCCTCTGCTCAGCTATGCAGTGACCTGAGCGGGAGGGGGAGTGAAAAGGTGATTTACTTTGTATTTCTTTTGGGGGGGGATTGTCTTCTCTCACATTGCTTAGTCTTGCCTCCAGGAAGAGCAGGGCAGGGTGGGCTGCTAGGAATGGGAAAACTCCACCAACATCTTGGGCCTTTCCTGCCCGCCAATCCACAAACTGGGATTAGGTAAGGAGGGGGGGAGAGGAGACCCTCACACAGGTAAGATTTAGGGAAGGGGAAGGGGGAGAGGAGAGAGAGAATGACTGGACCTACAAGAGGAAAGGAGGCAGACTCCCCCAATTAGCCAGCTAATTGATTTCCTTTTCTGTGGAGAAAACCATATTCACGCAACCTCCCTTCTCTGGTCAAGGGGCCCATGGATGCACTTCCCCTCCTTCTGCTTGACCTTGGAAAGTTGAACTAGGAGCAACAAGGGGAAGCAAATTTAGTTTTGAGGTTAGGAAAAATCTCCTAGCCCTTCAGGTTATCCCAATGGGTCACCTTGGGAGATTCACCTTTATGGAGGTCTTTGAGCAATGACTATTTCTTAGTGTAGATGGGGAATGGGTTGGATTAGACTGGGGTTTCTTAACGAGGGTCCATAAACTTGTTTTTTGTTTTTTTCTATTTTGATAATTTTGGTATAACTGCTTTCCTTTGTTGTAATCCTATAAATTTTATTTTATGAATTAAAAACAAAACTCTGAGGTGTCCGTGGTCTCTGGCAGACCGGGCGGATGACCTGTCCGGAGGGGTGACAGAAAGGATACGTGTTTAGGCACGGGTTGGACAATCCGGCTCTGGGATTTTGAGATTCTGTATCCTGACTGTGCTGGGTCCATAAAAGCAAAGGGGGCCCTCACAGCGTAGCACCTCGAATTACAAGAGGGGTTTGTTTTTCGCTCTCTTAAATTGGCACCGTTTGTATTTAGGCCGTGAGGGCCGGAGAAGCAAACAAGAGGGTGACGACGATGAGAAAGTGATCAGAATTTGGTATCGTGAAAACGACTCTTGGGGGGCGGCCGTCCCCGTCACCCCGAAGCCGTAGGCGGACGCCGTGGTGGCCGGCTGGAGGCAGAACTGGGGGGGGGGCTAGAAAATCTGCACTTTGAAATGTATATATACAAAGTCATATATACACGCCAAACACATGCGAGACTTGGGTACTGTACAGAGAGGCACCGGGCCGATTACGGGTGCTGAGGGGCGAAGCGTTTTAGAGACCCGCGGGCCTGGTGGATCTGGAAAGAGGAGGAGGCAACTTTGGTCTTCCCTCAAATCAAAAAGCAGATCACTGGACAATGGATTTACACAGAAGCCGAGCCCAACCAGCATCCCTTAAACCGAAGCCGACCTAAGAGAAGAACCACCTGGAGTCATTTCAACTGAAACCAAGGACAAACGGACCGATTCCCATCCATTTTGTAAAGGGTACGCTCTAAAGAGAGGGAGACTTTTAAAAACAAAGGCTTTAAAACTCATTTTTTGTCTGTTTGTTTGTTTGTTTTTACAAGTTAAAAGCATTTTCGTTTTTAGCAGTGGTTACCAAGTGAGCGGAAGGTACGTTTCTTCATGGAGCTGCTTAGATCATGGGGGCGGCACCGGGGGCTCCCCAACACCCTATAAGATGATGCACGTTTTTTTATCCTTGAAGGGATTTTCTGAAGTTGGGATTCCCATGAGCAAAGGATCCCCCCGGGCATGCTCCTCGCAGTAGGACATGAGATCCGCAGACGCCTTGGACACCTGCAGGACACGCCAACCAAAGGGAAAGGAGAGAGGGAAAGAGAATAGTAGAAAAAAAAAGTCAGTCTCCCTCCAAACTTGTAAAACTCGTCTGGATCCGGGGCAGGAGCTACCGAATAAAAGACAATGCGGTCGGAATGTGGGACGGAGTTCAAAAAAATGAAGGTTTGGGCCCAGAGCCAAGATACCCCAAGGCCTGGCTACAGTACAGAATCTCTGCGTTTCTCGCGGAGGCACGGGGCGAGCCAGGCAGGGTCCAGGATGTCCCCCAAGGGTGCCCCGGACCCGACTGGGAACGGGCCGTCCGACCGGGATCTCTGGCTCCAAGGCTCACACCTCCCCGGCCTCCTGGAGGATGACGGGTCCGGATCCAGTGACTGCCGCAGCTCCTGGGCCTCGTCCCACCCACATCAGTCCCCACTGGGGACCTGGGACCCAGACGCAGACACCTGGCCCAGCTCCCGAGTTTGCAGGTGAACAAATGCCCGAGTCACACGGGGGAGACCCGCCCCCCCCACTCCTCTGTCGCAGATTCTCAATGGGAAGGAATCTTGGTCACCTAACTCAAGATGGAGAAACTGAGGCTCGGGGCCATGAGGCAGCAAAGTTAGGATTGGAACCCAGGGTTCTGAGCCCCAAATCCATACCTGAAAGAGCCTCTCATTGGACGGATGAGGAAACTGAGTCTCAGGGGGGTGAAATACTCATACAAAGTTACCTGGGAATGATCCTGGAGCAGCCAGGAGCTTTTAACCCTTACTATTCCCCCCATCGCTTCTGAGGGGGTGGGGAGCAGTGACCCCTCCAGCCTCTCTGGGGAGCCTCAAAAATAGCATTCATGAGATGAAAAACCAGGGGCAGGAGACCACCCAGCCCCCCGGACTGCAGCTGGGGGCTTCTTCCAGGAAGCCTGCACCCCCACGGCTCCGAGCCGCCAACGAGCTTTGGGGAAGGGCAAAGAGCTGGGAAAGGCCGGCGACCCCGGAGCAGCCTTACCTTGATCCTCTCTATGGAAGCCTCCAACCTCAGCTGCTGGACGGTTCGCCGGGCCTGGGCCACGCTGTTGGTGTTGGTGGTCTTGCTGGACATCTTCGGGCAGCTTTCGGATGGGATCTGAAGGGAGACAGACGCCATAGGGCTTTAAAATGGCAAGCTCGCTACCAGGCCTGCAGAATCCAGAGACAGCAGCATCTCTCCGCCCCCCGGCACCCAGCAGGTGCCTAATAAGTGCTTTGCTGAATGGAAATAAGTGGCTCAAGCTGCTAAGCTTGCTTCCCAGGAAACTGAGGCTTCTGTGTTTGCATTTGGATTGGGACCCAGAGAACCTGGGCATGAATGCTTCCTGCGCTAACTAAGCAGCTCGGTGACCCTGGCTAGGTCACTGTGCATTCCCCAGGCCTCAGTTCCCCATATGTAAAATGGGGGGGTTGGACTTTTAGGATTACTTTCAGCTCTAAGTCAGGTGCCGAAGAACCACCTCTACTGATGGAGACTCTGGGGCTGGCAGACTTCCAAGCGTCCAGGCCCCCAGTCACCCCAGATGGACTCAGGCAAAGCCAGGGCTCCCCGGGGGCTGCTGGGAGCCTCGGACGAGGTAAAGCCCATAAAGGCCTTTAGAAACCTTAACCGCCAGTTTTACCCACGTGCCATCTGTTGGGATTTCATTCAACAAACATTTATTCAGCGCCGGATGAGTCTTGGTGGGACCAAAGCTCCAAAGCGGGGACACAAAGGGTCCCAAAGCCGGGCGCCGGCAGCTTGGAGAACGAGACCCAGGCACCTCCTGCCCCCCTGCTCTGGGGCCGGGTGAGGAGCGGAGCAGAAGTCTCCTGGAGGCCCCTCTTCGGGGCTCGGGAGGCCACATTCCTGCTCAGAAGCACAGGAAACGGTCTGGACCTTGACCTTCCACCCTCTGACTCCCCATCTGCAGCGTCCGGGGATTGGCCAAGGCCGCCGAGCTGGCTCAGGGAAGCCGGAGCCCTTAGGTGTGGCTCCCTGGAGCCTGGGCCAGGAAGGAGCCAGCCAGGGCGGGGAGGGGAGAAAAGGGGGCGTCCCCAGAGGAGGCTAGAACAGCGCTGGGGGCGGCCCGGAAGCTCCCCACCACTCCCGCCTGGGCTCTGTAAGCCGGCTTTCCTGGGCCTGCAGATGGTGTCATAAATATCCAAGTCCCCGGGCAGGAAGAAGGTTCCCCAGCCCAGGCCGGAAGCAGGAACAGGTCCTGTGGGGGCACTTGTGTATCTCCAATCAAGTGCTGGAGCTCAGGAGAAAAGTGGAAGCGGCTCCTGTCCTCAGGGAGTGTGCCTTTTAGCACGGGGAGAGGTCTGGCACATTGGGAGTGTGATGAGACTTCCCTCTCCGTGAGAATTAAGCTCCCTGAGGACAGGGGGAAAAAAATTTAATATAGCTCTTTAGCTAAGTACTTAGTAAGTTTCCTTCCTTCCTTCTCTCCCTCCCTCCCTCTTTTCCTCCTCTCCCTCCTTCTTTCCTTCCTTTCTTTCTGGGACCTTTATGTACCCAATTATCTCCAGCAGCTCTTTTTGTGGGAGCTAACAACTGGAAATCGCACAGACCGGAGACGCTTTCTGATTGTGATGTGATTGTGATGGAATATTATTGCAGCATGAGAAATGAAGAGCAGGAAGATTTCAGGAAGCCTAGAAAGGTTTACGTAAAGGACGCAAAGTGAGCAGAGCCCAGCACGCCGTGCCCAGTGACGGCGCTACCGTGTGACGATGGCAGACCCGGCCGCTCTGGTCACCAAACTGGGCCAGCCAATGTCATGGCTCCCAACTACGACTACTGCCGCCTCTGAGAAAGAGCAGCCGGAGCCCGGACACTGTGGGCCGGAGCCCGAATGTGGCCAGAGACTGAACATCGTGGGCCAGAGCCCGAATGCCACAGGCCGAAGCCCGAATGTGGCCGGAGCCCGGACACTGTGGGCCGGAGCCCGAATGTGGCCAGAGACTGAACATCGTGGGCCGGAGCCCGGACTGTGGGCCGAAGTCCGAATGTGGCCAGAGACTGAACATCGTGGGCCGGAGCCCGAATGCCGCAGGCCGAAGCCCGAATGTGGACGGAGCCTGGACACCGCGGGCCAGAGCCCAAATGCGACCGGAGTCTGAATGTGGCCAGAGACTGAACATCATGGGCCGGAGCCCGGACACTGTGGGCCGGAGCCCGAATGCCGCAGGCCGGAGCCTGAACGTGGGCTGGAAGCGCGCTGTCGGGCTGTATTTTTCTCGGTGTTTTCACAACACTAACATGGTGATATTCTCGTGACTGCTCCTGCACAAGCTACATGAAACTGTTTACTGTCACAGGGGAGGGGGAGGAGGAGGAAGAGAACTGGGAACTGAAAATTTTAAATTTTAAAAACTGAGCATTTACCTGTAATGGAAAAAAGGAAGGTGCTCGAGTGGAGCCAAACCGTGGCTTCGGAGGGCCCTAAGTGTGGAGGTCCCGGGACCTTGGAGGTCTCCGACTGCCTGGTTTCCCAGAGGAGGAAGCCGACCCCCAGGGGTCACTCGGGCCTCCTGCCCTGCCTCTGTCGGACAGCGCTGGCCCTGGGACCCCAGTCCCCCTCTGGCCCTCGGTTTCCTCATTTGTGAAATGCAGGCACTGGTCTGAGCTCCTCCAGGGAGATTATAACCCTCTGCCCCCGAGTGACCCACCCCCTGTCCGGCCCCCAGGCCACAGCCCCAGAGTTTGGGGGTCAAAGGCTGCTTCCCATCCACAAAGCAGAAAGAATCCCTCCCTCCCTAAATACTAATTAAGCACCTGCTGCTGGGGCCAAGTGCTTCAGGTTCTCCAGCCCACTTTATGGATGGGGAATCTGAGGAGCCTTGCCCAAGATCACCCCGCTGGTCAGGGTCTGAGGCTGGATTTGAATTCAGGTCTCCCTGTTCCAGGCCGGGGCTCTGCCCCTAAGTGCAGGAGACACAAAGCCATGTAAAAACAGACGCTGCCCTCAAGGAGCACCTGATGGGGAGACAGCAGGCAAACAAATCTGGACGAAGGGGCCCGACCCGGGAGAGACAGGCAGGGAGGAACCGAGGGAGGCAGCAGAACTGGGGGGCCCAAAGGAAGGGGGCGGCGGAGGGTCCCAGGAGGGCCGTGGCCGAGTGGAGGGCACTCCTGTCTCCAGCACCGTCTGCCAGGAATCCTGCAGACTTGGGGACAGGCGGGTGGGGGATGGGCTCGGGGACAGGGGTCCCAGCATGCTGCCGGGGTGCAATGAAGTGCCCATGGCTCCTTAGCATCAGAAGCAGGACTCGAACCCAGGAAGCCAGGAAGCTGAGTCCAAGGCCCAAAAGAGGGTTTGGGCTGAATAATTCTCCAAGGCCCAGGACCCGGCACACAGCTGGCACTTAATACATGCTCAGGACTGCTCCACTGCTTTGCGTTCTCCTCAGAAGGACCACAGTGGCAGGCTGGCTCTGTCGGCCCCTCTGACCCACAAGCTCCTTAGGGGGCCTGGGTACCCGCCGGGCGTGCCGGGGGCCTGAGGAGGAGTGGTGGCCAGCAGGGGTCCCCGGCTTTCCCCTGCAGCTGCCGCCCGCTGGCCCTCCAAACACAAATGCCCTCTCTGCCGCCCCGCGGTTAGCTGGCTCAGCACCTCCCCCGGGCTCTCTGAAAGCTGCCCGTGTAGACAGAACAGGCTGGAACATTCTCCCGGCTCGGAGCTCACCATGTGGCCCCCAGCAGCCTCCTGAACCTGTGGGGGCCCAGAGGCCTCAAGGCCCCTCCTTCTCTTCTCTTAGGAGGAGGCCGGAGGCCGGGGCCTTGGAAACCCCTTTAAAAACAAAACAAAACTAGGCTTTGTTACAGGAGGACGCTCCCGGTGAGGCAGCACCCGTCCTGGTGCAGTGCCTGAGAGCTGCCCGGGGGGTGCAAGCAGTGTGATCAGTCCGGAGCCCGAGCACTCGAACCCGGGACCTCACCACTCTGCAATGCTGAAGGATTTCTTCATTACCCCCTTGGGTCCTGTTTGGGGTTAACCACTGGGGAGGGGGCGATTCTATGGCATGCCACAACCTTTATAAGCACCTGCTGCATGCACGGTGCTGGGAGACAGAGGGGGTCTCCAGTTTGAATCCAGCTTGCCAGCTGACCACCTGTAGGGCGGGGCTGTACCACATGGCCCGGAGGTGACTTCCAACTCCACAGCTGGGATCTGATGCCTGGTACGCAGTAGGCGCTTAATAAGTGTTTATTTATTGATTCTAGTGCTCTCTCCAGGATCTCCCTAGTAAGAGGAAGGGGTGGGGAGGAGATCTCCAAATCTCAGAGACTCAATCAGTCCCTGCCCTCAGGGAGCTCTCCTTCCAGCCCCAATTTGTACTTTGGGCTCTTCCAGTTCCACCCAAGCTATTTATAGCCTTTCATGTGGTGGTAAACAAAGCCAGGGCTCCCACCCACCCCTGGGGCCCAGGGAGGAGCAGCTGGAGGACTCCCATCTCCTTGGGCTGTGGGGAGCTCCAAAGAGGTAATTATTAGTTTTTAAAATAAAGCTTCTTATTTTCTACACCCAAGCCTAGTTTTCCAAATGTTCTCCCCCCCTCCCCCGGCCACCCGTGGCAAGTTGTCCCACATGTCAGAGGAGTGCAGGTCTTCTAGCCACAAAGGGAGAAAAAACGAGAACGGAACCAAGGAGCAGAACCCCCTCTGTGGGGATCTGCACTCGGGGCCGGTCTGGGTGCTCCCCCCACGGGATCCCCAGACAAATCCAAGGATTGTAAAGGACGTCCCAGCCCAGGGGGCTCTCTATCGACCCAGGTGTGGGTGCGGGTCAGCGCGCCGGCGTGCACTTGTGTCCCCGATGACCCCCCTGACTCCATCTGCAGCTTGCAGGGCCTCAGTTTCCCCTCATGTTAAATGGGGAAAATCTGTCCTCTGAGGCTCTCCCTGCTGTGATTAGAGCTGCTGGATTCTCTGCAAACAAACCAATCTTTTGGCTCTTTCTCCTGACATCATTTAGCCACCTAAATCAGACTCCACATACGTGACCCCGTTCCCGGCCAGCCCCAGGCCCCGGCTCCTTTATCATTCCTGGGCAGCCAGCGTGCGCCCCGGAGGAGATTTGGGGGCGCCCCGGGGTGCTTGGGCAGGGGCCAGCAGCCCCACCCTGGGCGACCAAAGGTAGCCCCCTAAGTGTTAGTCAGGCCTGTGGAGGCTCTAAATGGAGCCCTTCGCGGGACCCCGGCCCTGAATGTCAGGAAGACTTCACAAGATCCGAACCCAAGACTTCCGAGCCCACACCCAGCTTTTTGTCGCCTCAGCCAGCTGGGGAAGAGAACAACTCCAGGTGACGTCATTCAAGGTGACAGAGAAACGGCACAGGGCCACAGCGGTCCCCGGGCTCGAGGCTGGCGGCTCCCGAACAAGGCTGGGAAAGGCGACCTCGGCGCCCACAGTTTTCTCCTGAGATGCGTTGGCTACAAAACTCCCGTGTTCTGGGACCCTCCGTCTGTGAGTGGGGCCGCAGGGGACGGGAGGAAGGAAGCCGGCCCCCGACTTCTCAGCCCCAAGCTGAGGCCTCCGGCCAGAACGGGGCCAGCCCCTCTGGGGAGGGGGACCCTGGGGAAGGGAGAGCTGTGGGGTGTCCTCCTGGCACCCAGGGCCCCCCGGGCCTCCACCCTGGCCGGATGGATCATCACTCCCGCTTTCAGAAGTCCTGGCAGAGCGGGGCCTCGGTTTCCTCATTTGTAAAAAGAGAAAGTGGGGGGTGGGGAAGTTGGACTAGATCATCTCTGCGGTTTCTTCTAGCTTTAAATCTGTACATGTTCCTGCATCTATTATCTATTTGTCTGTCTAAAGAGACTCAGAGACAGAGATAGAGAGATAGAGACAGAGATAAAGAGAGGGAGACAAACACAGACACTGTGTCACACAGAGGGAGCGCGATGGGGAGGGGGCTCCGGCTTCCCCAAGGCCGGGGGTGAGGGCCACCCTGCCTCTCTCTTCCCCTGACAGATTCCCTCCCCCTCGCTGAGCTCCCCCAGAGGCAGCCCCTGCTGTGACCCCCGCCCAGCTCCCACAGGCAGGGAATCCACAGTCTCCGGGGATCACTGCCCACCAGCCCGGCAGCTCCAACACTCACACTGAGGAGGGCCCTCTGTCGCCGGCCCGGAGTCCCCTCTCTGGGCCCTGGGGGAGGGAGAGAGCTTCTGGTCTCAGAGCCACCTGGGCTGCACAAGGAGGGGCCAGCTTCCCTGGGGTCTGGTGGAGGAGCCCTCCCCCCCACCCCCCCCCACCAGGACCTGACCCGGCCTTGCCGCCGATGTGGAGATCCACGTCCTAAGGGCCTCCCTCCGCTGCGCCTGAGCCCTCCAACAGCTCTCGGGGCCCAAGGACTCTCTGGGTGCAGGTCCGGCCCACCCTCCTGGCCACGGTCCAGAGCGGCCCCTGGGCCTGGCGAGGCTTCCCCCCATGTCCCTGAACCAAGAAGGCCCCGCAGATGGCTCAGGGCCGTCCTCCCCAGCTGCAAGGCCCCGCTCTGCCAGCTCTCCCATCAGCACTTTGATGTCTCCTCCTTTGAACTCCGGGAGACGCCCAGAGCTGGAGCCGGGTGTAGACACCGGCTGGGAGTCGGGCACTTTGAGAGCTGGTCCACCACCCCGTCCTCCCCTGGGCTCCATCACCCCCCGTGCTCCGGGGGTGCAGCCCCTTCACAGCTGGGCACACCAGCCACCCTCTGCCCCTCGCTGCTGGGCACACCAGCCGCCCCGTGCCCCTCGCTGCTGGGCACATCAGCCGCCCCGTGCCCCTCGCTGCTGGGCACATCAGCCGCCCTGTGCCCCTCGCTGCTGGGCACATCAGTGCCCCATGCACCAGCCACCTGTGCCCCTCACTGATGGGCACATCCTGTGCCCTGCTCAGGCATTCTCCCCGCTGTCCCCACACTGGCTCTCACTCCTCAGCTCCTCCTGGAGTCCTGGCTAAAGCCCCTCCTTGTCCTGGCCCCCAGGATCCCCCAGGAGAGCGCGCCCCTTCTTTGTGTCTCAGGCTCTACCTGAGCTCCCTCACCTGAACAAAGGCTCCGGCGGCAGGAGAGCGCGGGCCCTTTATAAATGAGAGGATGATGATGGTTTTGCAATATTGCACACAGGGATGTGACTGCCTCAGTTTCCTCCTCTGTGGCAGGACGTGGCCGTCCCCTCTGGGAGAAAGCCCCACAGGGGGTCCCGGAAGTGGAGCCCCCATCCTGCCTCCATTCCCCTGCACGCTCAGCCATCCTGAGGGCCGTCTGTGAGGCTGGGGTCCCATTTCACAGAGCACAAGGTTGAGGCTCCGGCCTCCTGCTGCATTTGCACACCTGTGGGTGGCCTGTTTACTCAGGAACAGGTTCCTGCCCCCTCAGGGCTCTCCGAAGCCCGGAAGGGTGCTGAAAGTTACTCACACACCCGCTCTGCTTAAAGGCTGGGCCTGCACTTTGGGGTGCCTCCTAGGGGGCCCCCATTCCAGGACTCTTCTGGGCCCCCCCCCACTCACTGTCGCCAGGTCTAAGTGAGAAAGGGCCCAGGGCTGCAGGGATGTCGCTTCTGGGGGCTGGAGTGGAAGCTTCGGGCTGTGATGAGCACCTCTGTGGCCTTCTCTGTGGGACCCCCTGGGGCACAGCACCAGGAGCTGTGGGGGCACAGAGGCTAGAAAGCCCCTGCCTCCACTGCAGCCCTGCGGGTCTGGCCTGGGGGCTCAATTGTGTGTGTGTGGGGGGTGGCCCCCCTGTGAGGGAGGGGAACCGTGGGCCCCGGGAAGGGGGGAGAAAGCAGGGCCCCATCTGGTCCCAAATGGGCGGGGACCAAGGGCTGCTGGGGCCTGATGATGGAGACCCACCCACTCATTTACAATCCCTCTGAGCTCACTGCTCTCCTCTGCAAAATGGGAATAACCATCAAGAGGAGGTTACCCTAGGTCGGTATCATTACTGTGGTAATTCTCAGCATTAAGTCCTCCCCAGCACTAAGAATAACCACAATAAGAACTGGCTTTTTAAGGGTCACGAACCCCTCTGTCTCATTCAGTTCTCACAACCGCCCTCACTTGGGAAGCAAAATTCCCTTCACTTCGAGATAAGGAGACAAGGCTCAGACCGAGGCGGACGTTTCTAGTCCTATGGGAACCTGCTCCAAACCATGACTGGCCAGAGAAATGCACATTAAGACACTCTGAGGTACCACCACACACCTCTCAGATTGGCTAGAATGACAGGGAAAGATAATGCACAATGTTGGAGGGAAAACAGAGACACTGATACATTGTTGGTGGAATTGTGAATACATCCAGCCATTCTGGAGAGCGATTTGGAACTATGGCCAAAAAGTGATCAAACTGTGCATCCCCTTTGACCCAGCAGTGCTACTCCTGGGCTTATATCCCAAAGAAATACTGAGGAGGGGAAAGGGACCTGTATGTGTAAGAATGTTTGTGGCAGCCCTTTTCGTAGTAGCTAGAAACTGGAAGCTGAGTGGATGCCCTTCAATGGAGAATGGTTGGGTAAATTATGGTATATGAAGGTTATGGAGAATTATTGTTCTGTAAGAAAGGACCAGCAGGAGGAATACAGAGAGGCCTGGAGACTGACAGGAGCTGGTGCTTCCGGAGGCGAGGCTCTCTCCTCCCACAAGCTCAGCCCGCTCCACCCCCACTCTCTGGCTCTCCTTAATTCCTGAAGCTGCTGGAACCCCTGGCTCCTTGTCTCCCCCTCCCACATTCCTGAAAGCCTGAAAGGGGGCACCATGGGGCAATGCCAGCGGAACAGCCGGGCAGCCAGAAGCCCTGGGACTGAGCGGGCAATCTCAGGCGCTGGGGAACTACCCCGCCCGCTTCTTCCTCTGCATCCTTCTTTCCTCCTCTTCCTTCTTCCTTCCCACCCCTGCTGCTGCCTTAGAAAATTGGGCAATGTGCTCCCAGCAGACTGCTGGCTGCCAGAGGCGGGAGGGGGCAGAGCTGTTGAGGGGAAATAGCAAAGGAGCAAAGGGCCTTCCCCAGCCCTGAGAACTGCGGAGCCTTCTCTCCCTGAATGCTTCTTGTTCTGTGTGCACGATGCTCGTGCAAAGTGCTCTGCCCCGTGCTTGTGCATGGTGCTTATGGACAGTGATAATGCTCAATGCTTGTGCATGGTGCTTATGGACAGTGATGCTCAATGCTTGTGCAAAGTGCTCTCTGCCTGGTGCTTGTGCATGGTGCTTATGGACACTGATGCTCAATGCTTGTGCAAAGTGCTCTGCCCCGTGCTTGTGCACGGTGCTTATGGACAGTGCTAATGCTCAATGCTTGTGTAAAGTGCTGTGCCTGGTGCTTGTGCACGGTGCTTATGGACAGTGATGCTCAATGCTTGTGCAAAGTGCTCTGCCTGGTGCTTGTGCATGGTGCTTATGGACAGTGATGCTCAATGCTTGTGCAAAGTGCTCTGCCCCGTGCTTGTGCACAGTGTGTGGGCCCTGAGCTTATGGACAGTGCTAATGCAGGATGCTTGTCCACGCCCCTTCTGCATCAATCCACCCATTCCATTGTGAGTAAGTTCCTCACCTCCCTATATATCTCTGGCATTTAGCACAGTGCCTGGCACACAGTAGGTGCTTAATACATGCTCACTGCTCGACTAGATGACTTGCTCCTGAATTAGGTGGCGGTCATTGAGTGTGACCCCCGTATTGCACAGGAGGAAACAAAATCCCAGAGGTGACGCTGGGTCAGGGCAGACAGCTGGGCCTGACAAGCCTGGAAGAACTGAGTTCGAATCCTGCCTCCGGGTTTCTTACGGCCCCTGGGCAGTCACTTTGTCTCCCTTATTATGATTACTTATTAATCACCATGATCAAATAACACAAGAATATGAGGTTAATTATTAAGAAAATAACTATAAATTAATCATTAGCCTTAATGCCCTCATTAGTAAAATTGGGGACACCGGGGCGCCGCCTCCCAGGGAGGGGAGGGGGCGGGAGCCGGAAGCTCTTCTCTTTATCTACTCTTATCTTACCGCCTTTGTGGCCCCGGGGCCACCGGGAGCCCCCCCCCCCCCCCATCCCTCATTTAGCGGCCGCAGCCCTTCCCAGGGCCGAGCAGGAAGATGAGGCACTAAAGGGAAAGCCCTTAAATGGCCTCCTCTAGCACTTCCCCATCTCGGGGCAGGGGGCTCAGCCCAGAGCGGGGGCGGCTGCAGGGAAATAGCAGGCACTGAGAGGTGGGAGGGGGCAGAGCTCCTCGGAGGAGGCGGGGCTGGGAGGCTGAGCAGCAGCAATCAGGGGGCGGGGCTGGGAGGCTGAGCAGCAGTAATTAGGGGGCGGGGCTGGGAGGCTGAGCAGCAGCAATCAGGGGGCGGGGCTGCGAGGCTGAGCAGCAGCAATCAGGGGGCGGGGCTGGGAGGCTGAGCAGTAATCAGGGGGCGGGGCTGGGAGGCTGAGCTGTAATCTGTAGAACCCAGTGATAGCAGCTGCGGGTTTATCTAACAGCTGCGGAGGGAGCCGCTGCAAGCAGCCTCTGGGTGCGGAAGATTACTGCTAATGGCTACCTCAGAGCTCCAGCAACGTGCAGAGGCTTGCACAGAACACACCGTGCAGCCCTGCGCTTGTGCCACTGAGTGTAAGCTCCCGAGGGCAGGTCACACACAGCGAGCACGGACTCCGTGCACAGGCTTGCACAGAACACACCGTGCACAGGCTTGCACGCTCCCGTGCAGCCCTGCGCTTGTGCCAGCCCTGGTGGCTCCTGGCTCTCCCAGGGGCTCCCACTCATCCTCCGCTCTTGCAGCGCCCGCTGGGGTCCAAACCTTCGCAGCTCTGCTCCAGGGGAGGCAGTGAACGAGACCCGGCGCGGCCTGCCATTGCCGTGGGCCATCATTCGGGACGGAAGGGCCGCAGGGCGCCGCACAGAGCTGATTTGTGCAGGACCCTCTGGGGAAACCTGCAGTTTTACAGATGAGGAAACTGAGGCGGTGGGAGGCGAGGTCCCACTTTGGGGGAAGGGGGACTCAGCAAAAGCAGCAACAGGAACCCGCGGGACCGGGGCAGCAGAGCCACTCCAGGACGGAGGCTCAGCCCCCCGGGCTTTTGGAGACCGCTCTTCAAGGGGGGCAGCGGTCCTGGGTTCAAGTCCCGCCTCCCCCGGGATTATCTCCAGTTTATCCTGAATGTATCTTGGTACTTCCTCATCTGCACGGTCTCTCGCCTTTCTTTGCTTTGAGCCGGCACACAGTAGGTGCTTGCTGATTTCCCCAGTCTCGGTTTCCTCTCTTGTCAAATGAGGGGCCTGACCCAGACAATACCTCAGTTTCCTAGAAGCTGTAAGTCCTGTGACAAGGAAAGATGGGAAAAAGGGGGGAAAGGCATGGGGGGGAGGGGGAGACTCTAAATGACCATCCAGCCTCGGCTTGAAGAATGGGGCAGCCCACTCCACGTGGAGATAGCGGCCCCTCTGGAGTTTCCCCAGTAGTAAGCCTCCTTGTTAACCGTTACTTCTAATTCCGGCCACTAACCTTGCTCTGGTCCCAGGAGAGCTGGCCCTCTGCCTCTTCGGGAAGGCCCTCCCTTTCACTTTTCTTTTCTTTCTTTCTCCTTCCTTCCTTCCTCCCTTTCATTTACCTCTGCCTCTGCAGCATCTATCTAGTATAACCTAGAGAAACAAACGAGGGCTAAACAAACATTTATTGCTTCTTAAAACAGATCATTAGCTGCTAGAGCAAGAGCCCAAGCCACAGAGAAATGAGAATAAATCCGTTCAGACCCACTTTCACCAGATCAATCCATCTATATTTCAGAAATAGAGATCAAAATACTTTCACAACTCCTAATGGAAATCAAAGGGAAAGACTCGACCTCGGAAAAGTCAGCGTCCACAGAACTTTGAGTGAGACTCTCAGTGGATAAAGGGGGAGAGTCGTGCTTCAGCCAGAGCACATGGGCCAGAGACCCAACTCCCCAGTACAAGACAGCCCATACTGACGTACCAAAGGGCCCGATGGGAGAGCCACTGCCAGGAGACCGTCCCCAGCCCACGGAGCCTGCTTCTTGTGGCCTCCAATGCCATGGAGAGAATTCCAAACACAGAGGAGAGATCTGGGTCCCTTATGCGTTCTGTTCCATACTCTCAGTTGGGCACTCACTGCCTCGAGGCAATCCACGCCTGACTCCTTCCCAAATGACCCCTCTCCCAGTCACCACTGTGGCTGTTCTGAGCCTTCTCTTCTCCATGCCTCCTGCTCCATCCCACCTCCCACTGTTCAGATGAGGGTCTTGCTTTAGCTCATGACTTCTTGAAATCATTTCCCCTAATTCCCTTCTTCACAACAGAATCTGAAGAAGTGACTTTTCTCTTTGTTAAGAACAACCCCTTAACCTATAAAGTCAGGCCCATAAGCATTAATTAGGCACCAATTAGTTACAAGATCCTCTACCTTTGACCCCTTGCCCTCCCCACCTTTGATCTCTCTTGGTTTCCAGTCTTGCCTCCCCCCATGCCCAAGTCTCCTCTACCCAGGAAGTAGTTCATCATTCTTTGTGTCTGAACTGCCAGTAGCACAGAGCCTGGCCCTCAGCTGGTGCTTAATAATAAATGCTCACTGAATGATTGATAGAGCTGAAAGAGACCTTAGAAGCCATCCGTCATCAGAGTGCTCCCATCCACCACAACGGTCCTCAATAAGGCCAGAGTCCCCACTGACAGAGGGAGAGGGAGAAGGGCCTGAGCATGTATGAAACGCCTACTATGTGCCAAAAATTGTACCCAAGCATCTTTACTAATACCTGTACATGCTTTACAAATGTCTTATACATGATCCTTACGACAACTCTGTAAGATGCTCCTATTATCCCTCTTTTACAGTTGAGGAAACTGAGGCAGGGAGACGTTGAATCACAGGCTAGTGAGTGTCTGAGGCTAGATTTGAACTCAGGTAAAGTTCTCCACATTCTCAGCATCCCCTCACACAAGCCTTTTCTTTGGGCCTTTCTCAGGGCATGAATGAGTCCTTCTCCCCCCAAGGGGCACTCACTTTGGTTCGGGTCCAGTGCTTACAAAACTTGCTCTTTTCACAATTTTCCACATGGGGTCTTTGCATTTTGCTCTCAGTCTCCAGGACAGGGTTCCCATTTTAAAGATGTGGACACTGAGTCTCAGAGAGTCCCTTAGATGTCCAGTCCCATTAGTGGGGCAGGAGTGGATTCCAAACTCAGCCTGTTCGCCCATGCTTTACTATATTCTCACTCTTGGTCATTTTAGCTGGTTCTGAAGTGACAGAGGGACAACAGCTGGAGCGACAATCTGCACACTGCCTGGGAGCGTGAAAAGAATATGGGATTTCATCCAGGGGGATGGCCTGTGCCCCCTCCAGAGAGGGCCCATTGGGAGCCCCAGAGCGAGCCCACAGCTAAGGGCCCACTGGGAGCCTCAAAGTGAGCCCGCAGCCGTCTCCAAAGGGCTCTCCAAGAGCCCCAGAGCAAGTTCCAAATGACCCTTTGGGTGCCCCAGAGCAAGCCCACTGAGAGCCCCAGAGTGAGCCCACAGCTAATGGCCCACTTGGGGCCCCAGAGTGAGCCCACAGCTAATGGCCCACTTGGGGCCCCAGAGCGAGCCCACAGCTAATGGCCCACTTGGGGCCCCAGAGCGAGCCCACAGCTAAGAGCCCATTGGGGGCCTCAGAGTGAGCGCCAAATGGCCCTCCGGGAGTCCCAGAGGAAGCCCACAGCCGGTTCCAAAGGGTCCCAGGCAGAATGCAAATGCAAGCTTCCCTACCAAGCCAGTCTGGGAGTGGTGGGGAGCCCCTCTCTCCAGGCCCAAGTGGGGGCAAACGCCAGGAGCCTCAGTCAGCTGCGCTGAACTCTGGGGCCTGTAGGACACGGGCCCAGCCCCCCACCTCTTGGGGCTCACTTAAATCCAGTCCACAGGCAAGCCAAGACATTTCCCTTCTGTCTGGGGGTCTGCATCTGAAAGGCGAGGGCGGCCCTAGGAAACCTCTGAGGTCACACAAGAGACCTGGGAAGCTGGGCCTCAGTTTACCCATTTGTAAGAGGAGAGGGGAAGGCAGAGTTGCTCCCAGCATCTCCTTCAGCAGGCCCTTCAGTCCCCCAGAATGAGTCAGATCCTCCTGAAGAGAAGGGCAAAGCTGAACCCGGGGTGGCCCGAGGCTTGGACCAGCAGCCCCAGTAAAGTCCCCAGCTTAAAAAGCAGCAGGGTCAGCATTTTGCAGGCTCCAGCAGACAAGCTCAGCTGCCTGGGGAGGGGGCTGGCGCCCCCTCCAGATGCCCCGGGGCGGCTTCCAGCCCAGCCAGAGAAGGGCCATTGTTTGCAGACAAACAGGCCCCACAGCAATGATTAACCAGGATTTTAAAGCTCCACTTTCCCCAAAGAACTTTCCCTCCTAATGCTGGGGAGGGCAGCTGCTGCCAGGGCCCATTTGACAGATGAGGAAGCTGAGGCAGAGGGGCAGTCCTGGGACAAGCTGGGAGGGCCTTGGGCCAGCTGGTTATAGCCTCCAGTCATGGGGGCGGGCAGCTCAGGGGCCCGTGCTTCCTCTCCTGCACTCTTGGGTCTCACAGAGGGGCTGCTGGGGCAAGTGGGTCCCCCCATTCCTCCTACCTCAGCCTACAGCTTGGGAGCCTCAGTTTCCTCATCTGTAAGATAGAGGGGAGGCAAAAAAGCTCAAATCATTTAGGGAAATGATCCATGCGCCGTCACAGCCGGCTCTCCGGTTCCCTTCCAGACCTAACAGTCTGGGAAATCAGGGCTCGGGCAAGGACTGGAGGCAGGAGGAAGGAACTAAATGTGTAAGGAGCAGCGGCAGCTGCAGCGGCAGCCCCGTCCAGCGCGGGAACTCTCGGAGAACCGGATCCACAGGTGGCCGGGCCGGGAAGGAGCAGCAGCCTCGTGGCCGGCCTTTCTGAAATGGCGAAGGATAAAGGCTGAGGTGAGAGCCCCCCCGGGGTCACTGCTGCCTCCCTGAGGTCACCGCTGGCCCCTTGTGGTCGCTGCTGGCCTGCTGGCCATGGCAGAGGCTCGAGCCAACCCCAGCAATGACGCTCCTGAGAGTGGACGCTGAGCAGGGCATCCCTGGCTGCAAAGGGCGGTCTGCGTCCTTCCATTCATCCTCTCAGCTCTCCTCACTTCTCTCCCTATCCTTTCCCTTCCTTTCCCTTCTTTTCCTTTGTTCTCTTCCTTCTCTCCCATCTTTCCCTTCTTTCCTTTTGTTCTCTTCCTTCTCTCCCATCTTTCTCTTCCTTTCCTCTCCTTCCCTTTTCTTCCCTTCTTTACCCCCCTGTCTGTCTGTCCGTCTGTGTGTTGAGTGAGACCTAGCCAGACTGCAGGATGTTGAAGACAGAGAGATCTGGCACCAGACTCAGAGCTTTGGACCAGTCATTTAGGGCTCTTCCCTGATTGTAAAATGAGGGCGGACCTTCCAGGACTCTGGGATTTCCTTGGTGGGATTGATCACTTATAACTCACCCTCTGGGGCACTGGGACAGTAAATGACCTTGCCCAGAGGGAGATGAGGCAGGATAGGAGGGGCAGGACCAACCCCCAGGAGGGCCTGCTCTGCCCCATCTTTCTTCACCTGGGAGCTTGGGTACCTGGGCATTTTATGCCCATTTTGCAGAGGGAAAAACCCAGGCTTGCAGGTATCAAGTAAAAGGCTGAGCCTCTCCATGGAATGCCCAATGGGGAGATTCTAGAATTCCAAAGGCATGGAGGGGTGGGGGGGCTCTGCTAGGGGAGCTTCTAAGACACAATCAATGAGCTCTTATTACCGGTGAGGGACGGACCCTGGGACTGCCCCTGGAAGGGCCCTCCCCATTTTACAGATGAGGGAACTGAGGCCGGGAGAGTAAAAGTCACACAAGCAGAACAAAGTGGGGGAGGAGCTGGAACCCACAACCACAGAGCCAGTGGCCTTCCCCATCCTTCCCCAGCAAACCTTGTCATCCCCGGTGGGAGACACCGCTCGCAGCCTCTGCTCAATAAGAGATCCGCCATCAGGGCTCCGGCCGTTACTGGCCCATGGCAGACTTAGTAGGGGCCCTTAGTAACCTGGGCATCTCCTGGGGCCAGGACGGGCTGGAGCTTCACCACCTTCACAGACTGAAGGCTGCAGTAGGAAGGCTGGCCTTGAAGGGCCCAGAAAAACAATAACGGACCTCCGGCCTCTTTGTGGCCCTTGTGGGCAGAGATGCAGAAGGGTCCATGGGCCCAGAAGGGAGAGGGGGGGGCTGCCGGCTCCGAGGCCCAGGCTATGGCGCCCCCCCCAGGAGCCCTTCTTTCCCAGGCTCTTCCCAGCAGGTGGCGGCCCCGATAGTTGCCATCTCGGGGGCAGAGCCGATGGCTCCCCCAGAAGCGCCCTGCTGGGCGGCTATCCCCTCCAGGCACATGGTGGGGGGCCTGGGGGGAGGGGGAGGCGCAGAGGAGGAGCCGAGCCTTCTGGGCAGCTGGGGGGGGGGGGGGGGAGGAGGCTCCAAAGCTGCGTCCTGGCCACTGCGGCAGCCCGGGCTCCCGGTTCTCCCCGCCCTTTATCTGCGCCGGGTCACCGGGGATTTGCAACCTGTGGTTCCAGGCCTTGCCACACAGACTCTGGTGGCCGGGGAAGGGTGGGGAGGGTTCTAGAGCCGAGGTCCCGGCTGCCCCCCAGGGTCGGCTCTCAGCTCCACGGGCGGGAGAACCCTCTGGGGTGGAGCTGGGGGTCCCCAGGCCCTGCACTATGGGGCCCACACAAGGTCCATGAGCTGGGGTTTCATTGACTTCACGGTGACTGACTTAATTTCCAGCTGCGTTGGGCGTCCTGACGGGTAATTCTGAGGGGCTCCGGGGCTCCACCGGCCAGGGCCCCCATACCTGGAGAGCGCTCTGCTCCGGGCCGGGGAATGGCCCCCCTCGGAGAGCCGCCACTGGGGGTTGGAGGGATGGAGGAGGGGGCGCGGAGCCAGGGGCCGCCAAACGCTGGGAGACTGGGAGGAAATCATGCTGGGGGGGACCTTCAAGGCCTCCCCTCAGCGAACATTCTGAGCCCCTTCATGTGCGCGGAGGGACACGTTCCACCGGCCGGCGCTGATCGCCGGGAGCATAAAACTTACCGGAACAAGGAGATTTAAAAAGCCAGAGGGAATCTAGTCATCTGAAAAATACAGCGAACGAGGCTCCCGTCTGCAGGGGGGCAGCGCCGGCCTCTTGGGGTGCACTCTGGGCCCCAGCCTGCGGGGGAGTCCCCCGGGAGGCAGGCCCCGAGGGGCGGCGCTGCTGCAGGAAAGCGCAAGCAGAAGGCCGCGGTCCCGGGCGAGGATTCCCCTTTCAGGGCGCTCGGCAGTGAGGGGTCTTCACCCCCAGAACTGGGCCTTCCCGGGCGGGGCTCTCAGTACTTACTTCTCTGAAAATCACTTTCCTTATCTGGGAAGTGGGGCTGCCGGTGTTAGGCGGGGGGTGGGGGGGTGGAGGGGGGAGAAGGAGATGCTGGAAGGGACCCCCAAGTAACGGGAGGGGCCGCTCAGAGAGGCCGGGGTCAGCGGGGGAGGGCCCGCCCCATTTCTGGGCCATCATCGCCACTGTTTGCATCCGGGAGGAGGCTCCCGCGGCCCTCGGACCCTGCGGGGGACCCACGACGGGACGGCAAGAACCAGGATCCCCCGCAGCGAGGACCCCGATGGAGCACCCCGGAGACCCCTGGGAATGGCAGGAGGAGGCTGGGAAGGAGCAGACAGCTCTGGGGGCGGCCCCTGGTGGGAGGGGAGGACACGCCCCCTCCTTTTATGTTTCTCCAGGGGGCGGGGACTGGCCGCAGGGGGTGGGGCGGAGACTTCTTCCTGTGGCGGGAGGCTACCGGCGGATCACACCTCCTGTCTCAGAGCTTCCTCGAAGCTCTTCCCCTTGGTCTCCTCCCTCCTAGTCAGGCTTGTCCTGGAGACTGAAGCACCAGGAGGCGGAGGCGGGTGGCGGTGTGAAGTGCCCCGAGCTGTTTCCCCCGGGGTGCAGGCCCACAAAGGGAGGGACGGCACGGCCAGGGGCCCTCACTTGGCCCAGCGAGGGGGGAGGGGCCGAGCCCGAGGGCCCAGGAGGACCACTGAGCCAGCAGCTCTGGCCCCGATGGTGCGGTGGGAGCACTTCCTGCGTGCCTCTGGGGCCACCCGGAGCTCGGACCGAGCCCGCCCCCCTGAAGCTCACGGTCTGTCAGAGAGGACACAGGCGTCCACACCGGGAAGGAGTTTCCCCACGGGGAGGCCCCAGCGGTCAGGCTCCTTCATGACAGCGGTGATGGAGCCTTCTCCAGTGTTCTCTTACGATCCCGGGAGGGAAGGGCCCCTCATATGCCCGCTTTACAGACGAGGAAACCGAGGCCGAAGGCAGGGACTTGCCCAGGACCTCGGGCCGGGCTCTCTCCACAGGCGCCCGCGCCTCTTGTAGTTACCCGTGCACACGCGGCCCATCTCCGGCTCCGTGGGCCGGGCTCTCCTGTCAGCCCAGCCCCGGGATGGGCCCGGTCCGGAGTGCTGGCTGTGGCTCCGGGTCCGGGCTCGGGCCTGGGCCTGAAACAGACGAGTCCCGCGTTTCCGCCGCGGGGCGCCCCTCCTCCCCCGGCCTCCCGCGGCCATCAGGGCGCCCTTCCTTAGGGGGCTGCCCGATGTCGGGAGGGGGAAGTGAAGGGGACCCCAAATTTCCAAACGTGACTGTCAAAAACTCCCGGTCCCGTATTTGGAAAACCGTTACCCGAGTGCCTGGGGCGCGGGGGAGGGGAAGTGAGGGAGGCAGGGAGAAAAACAAAAGAGCCATGACGGGGGCGGCCCCAAGGCCTCCCCCCAGGACTGGTCAGCTCTGAGGGGGCGGCCCAGCCCGGGTTCTGAGAAGTGGCCGGAGCAGACAGACTCCCTCCTCTCTTGTAATGGGTCTCTGCCTCCCGCAAACTCATTGGGACCGGAGCCCAAGTAAAACTCAACGCTGAAAACAATCTCCCCACTCCCAGGGAAGTCCCCAGGAGAATCCAAGCCGCTTCTGGCCCTGCAAGCTCCCATTTATCCGATATGTACGAATCTGACCCCCGCACACGCGCACGCGCACGCCGCTCCTTCCAGCACGGCGCAGCGGAACTCACAGGTGCGCGGGGAGTCCGGGCGCAGGGACGCCCAAGTCCCTCACTTCGGAAGGACCCAGCTTCCTGATCTGATAAGGGGGGAGGACCCAGCTTCCTGATCTGATAAGGGGGGAGGACCCAGCTTCCTGATCTGATAAGGGGGGAGGACCCAGCTTCCTGATCTGATAAGGGGGGAGACTGAATGGGAGACCTCCACACTGCTCAGGTTGATCCACGAAATCATCTGCTTCAAAGAAAGTCATCAACGTTTTTCCCGGTTTTTAAAATAAGGGGCAGTTTTCAAAAGGAGGCTACAGTTCCTTGAATGATTGAACTTTGCACTTACTAGTATAGAAGTGTAATTCTTTTTTTCTCTTTTTTAATTCGTTGTTTTATTTTTTTTCTGGTTACACACAACCATATAATCCTTTAAAGATGGAGATGGGATTTTAAGTCAGCACAAAAGTATCCTTTCCATGGAAGGATGGAGCAGAAAGTGGGGGGTCCATATGTCTGAAAAGGGAAAAGGGAGCCACAGAAATGAGGAAGAGGGTGAGAAAGAGCACCACAAAATGGGGGTGAAGCCGAGAAAACCGAGGCCATAAATAGGAGTGAGAGAGGGGGATAATAGGGGGATTTCAGTCCAACAAAGACAAACACACACCCCACTCCTCCTAATTTGGAGGCACCACAAATGTAACCCAAGTCTCCCCAAAGGTCACAGTCACAGACGGTGGGCCGGAAGGGCCTTCTGGATGGGGGCTCAATCTGTGCACATCACATCTTTTCATAACCATTAAAAGTTAACTGCTTGATTCTTATAAACAGTTTTTCCCTTTATTTACAAACATTCTCCTGAGAAATTCAGACAACCCATAAACATTTATTAAGTGCTGATTGTGTGCTAAACACTACGATTCAAAGCAAAAGAAATCCCCAGCAGCCCAAGAAGCTCCAAAGTCATGGGGAGACCCAACAATCCAGTGACTTAGATGGGAGGAAGGGCTAGCATTGAGAGGGGTCAGGAGAAGCTTCTTACAGAGGGAAGGGTGTTAGCTGGGGCCTGAAGGAAGAGGAGGGCGGGCACTTCAGGCCAGCAGCCCGCATCGCCTGCCTAATTGTTCAGGGGACCCCTCACCAGTCACCCCCAGAACATTCACTAAACACCTGGGTTTACAGATGGAGGTAGAACAGCCTCTGCCCGCACTGGGATGTGGTGGGGGTTAAATGACATAACATATGGACAAAATGTGGCCAACCTTGAAGAGCTATGTTGTTGTTGTTGTTGTTGTTGTTGTTGTTATTCATAATAATTATTCATAATTATATTGCAGTCATTGAATTCCTGCCACCTTTAGCAATGAGCTAATTAAGAAGGAGGCCAGAAGCTTATTTCTAAGCCCCAGTTAAGCAATATATGTTATGTCAGGGCTCTTAACAAGGCTGCATGAAAAGTATACAGGGAAAGGAAACTCAGGGGATTGTAAGCTCCCTGAGGGCAGATAGAAGATTGTAAGCTCCCTGAGGGCAGGCAGGAGAAAACTCTGAGACCCTAAGCTCCCTGAGGGCAGATAGAAGATTGTAAGCTCCCTGAGGGCAGATAGAAGATTGTAAGCTCCCTGAGAGCAGGCAGGAGAAAACTCTGGAGACCCTAAGCTCCCTGAGGGCAGGCAGGAGAAAAACTCTGGAGACCCTAAGCTCCCTGAGGGCAGATAGAAGATTGTAAGCTCCCTGAGAGCAGGCAGGAGAAAACTCTGGAGACCCTAAGCTCCCTGAGGGCAGATAGAAGATTGTAAGCTCCCTGAGGCAGATAGAAGATTGTAAGCTCCCTGAGGGCAGATAGAAGATTGTAAGCTCCCTGAGGGCAGGCAGGAGACTGTAAGCTCCCTGAGGGCAGGCAGGAGAAAACTCTGGAGACCCTAAACTCCCTGAGGGCATTTAGAAGATTGTAAGCTCCCTGAGGGCAGATAGAAGATTGTAAGCTCCCTGAGGGCAGGCAGGAGAAAACTCTGAGACCCTAAGCTCCCTGAGGGCAGATAGAAGATTGTAAGCTCCCTGAGGGCAGGCAGGAGAAAACTCTGGAGACCCTAAGCTCCCTGAGGGCAGATAGAAGATTGTAAGCTCCCTGAGGGCAGGCAGGAGAAAACTCTGAGACCCTAAGCTCCCTGAGGGCAGATAGAAGATTGTAAGCTCCCTGAGGGCAGATAGAGATTGTAAGCTCCCTGAGGGCAGGCAGGAGAAAACTCTGAGACCCTAAGCTCCCTGAGGGCAGATAGAAGATTGTAAGCTCCCTGAGGGCAGGCAGGAGAAAACTCTGAGACCCTAAGCTCCCTGAGGGCAGATAGAAGATTGTAAGCTCCCTGAGGGCAGGCAGGAGAAAACTCTGGAGACCCTAAGCTCCCTGAGGGCAGATAGAAGATTGTAAGTTCCCTGAGAGCAGGCAGGAGAAAACTCTGGAGACCCTAAGCTCCCTGAGGGCAGATAGAAGATTGTAAGCTCCCTGAGGGCAGAAAGAAGATTGTAAGCTCCCTGAGAGCAGGCAGGAGAAAACTCTGGAGACCCTAAGCTCCCTGAGGGCAGATAGAAGATTGTAAGCTCCCTGAGGGCAGGCAGGAGAAAACTCTGAGACCCTAAGCTCCCTGAGGGCAGATAGAAGATTGTAAGCTCCCTGAGGGCAGGCAGGAGAAAACTCTGAGACCCTAAGCTCCCTGAGGGCAGATAGAAGATTGTAAGTTCCCTGAGAGCAGGCAGGAGAAAACTCTGGAGACCCTAAGCTCCCTGAGGGCAGATAGAAGATTGTAAGCTCCCTGAGGGCAGAAAGAAGATTGTAAGCTCCCTGAGAGCAGGCAGGAGAAAACTCTGGAGACCCTAAGCTCCCTGAGGGCAGATAGAAGATTGTAAGCTCCCTGAGGGCAGGCAGGAGACTGTAAGCTCCCTGAGGGCAGATAGAAGATTGTAAGCTCCCTGAGGGCAGATAGAAGATTGTAAGCTCCCTGAGGGCAGGCAGGAGAAAACTCTGGAGACCCTAAGCTCCCTGAGGGCAGATAGAAGATTGTAAGCTCCCTGAGGGCAGGCCCCATAGAAGCTGGCTTTTGCAGCTCCTGACATAGGCTGTTGACACTTCCTAAGATTTGCTCAGTGGATGGGATGATGGACCCAACTTGGGAAGATGAGTAAGAACCAAATTCTAGAGTCAGACACCATCCTCCCCACTTGGGAAGCATCATGTTCACAAAGGTCTGGAAGCTGGAGGAAGATCTTCAGTGGTGGGAGAGAGGTCCTTCCAGTGTTCCTCATCCCTTTCTTCTGTTCTTTTCCCTCCCTTTTTGTCTCTTCCTTTGCGCCATTTCTTTGGATTCCCATTCCCCTTTGCGGGCGAACGATCCCACTGGATTCCCCCTTCCTACTCCCCCCATAGGGACTAAGGCTGCTCTCAGGTATGTTTGTGATGCTTAAACTCTCAGGACCTTTTACTCCACCTGCATCTTCTGTCTTTCATACTCTGTAGTATTAGAAATAAAACCCACCTTCCCTCTTCACCAGAATTCACTTCCAGTGTTCCAGGGGTCTTCACGCCTGACTTTCCAGCAGGCACCTTGTGGCCCAAGGTCGGAGAGGTGGCTTTCTACTCGTACGGATCAGCATTCCTCCTGGTTTGCTCTTCCCGCTGGACAGTTCGGGGCTATCTGGTTCAGGGAGTCCTGAGGGACTAGAAACCCAGGAGAAAGCTCTTCCTCAATAGTACTATCTTACTCTGGCTGGACAAGTTACCACTTGATCTGAATTATTTTTCAGAAGGTCTCAGATTCAGAGGTGGAAAGGACCCTGCACACCAAACTTTTACGGACCTGGAAACCGAGGCCCAAAGAGGTTCTAGAGGGATGCAGTGACCTTAGCAAAACCCAGAGCCTGAATGTTTGGGCTCCAAGGTCAGTGATCTCTCAACAATTCAGCCCCTCTGGCCTGGAATCACTCCTTGGGAGTTTGGAGCCCCTCTTTCTGAACGGATGCATATTGAGAACAATTCTTTATCGAGGGGATGCTAGGGGCTGGGGTCATGGACGCTCCCACCACAAGGGCGGACAAAGCTCCGAACTGCGACACCTGTTACGAACTCCCTTCCGCTCCCCGCGGAATGCCAGATTCCAAATCATTTCCTAGTCAAAGAACCGCCCACAGAGTGGGCCCAAATTAGCCCAAGGAACAAATGGGCTCCCTCCATGTCCCAGGTCACCCGAAAGCTCTCGGGAACTGGGACTGAACATCGAAATCTAGGCTTGGAAACTCAGGCTGAGCTCTATTCCCTGTGTCCCTCTACTATCCGCGGGAGGCTCCAATGAAGGCTTGGCTGAGGGCTGCATTTAATAATCATGAGAGCAAGTGGGGGACAGTCAGCCTCAGACTTAGGGAGACTCGTTTTCACGGCCCACCTATGACACCCACTGGTGGGTCCAGAGGTGGAAAGGGAAGTCCCTCTACCATCGATATCATAAGCATGGTCAAAAAATAATTAGTAACAATAACTAATATTGATATTGTATTTTAAGTTTAACCCTAAATCCTAGCTTTTTCTGAGCCTCAGTTTCCTTATCTGAAAAATGTGGCTAATCAAATCTCTAGGATTTATACTATATCATACCTGTACTAGTATTTCCTGTACTCCTAAAATGCCATCCACACACTCTACCCTGCCCTCTGGAACTTGCTTTCATCCTAAATCTTCTCCCATTTAAGCCACTTTCCCAGGGCTGGAGTCTCAGTGGATTTAAGGGATGGGGAGGGGACAAATGTCCTCACTGGCCCAGGGCAGGAATGTGGCTCTGGACCATTCCCAGTCCATACCCAGAGCATGCTGCTGGCACCTGACAGCCGGAGCAGGGTTCAGTGCCCACGAAAAAAAAACACAACAAGAGAGCGGACCGGCGGATGCCTGGCCATGGGACAAAGGTCCCCAACCCCCAGATGGAGGAAGGCAGAGATGTGCCCTTGCTCCCAACGGGCTCAGAAAGCCTGGGCCGTGCGGGGAGGCACTGGGGGGTAATGGGATACTCTTATGTAGGGTTTCTGCACTCTCGGGATGGCGAGGAGGGAGAGAAACAAGATAATTTAACTCCCGCCTGTAAATAGAGGAGTTATATCTTCCAGGTTGCCTTGTATAGGTGCAGGGATCCAACCTGAGATTTGTATCCAAACCCCTCCCCGGACCCTTAGTAGCTCTATGACCCTGAGCAGTTTCTTCACCTGTCAAATGCGGGAGTTGGACCATGGGAGCCTTTCTAGCTCTGACCCCTGTGAGCCTAACTATGTGCTGTTTCTCCCTGGTAAGACGGGGAAAGCACAGCCCTGGAGGCCTGGCCCCTGGCCCCTCCCTGACCTGTTTCCTTATCTGTGAAATGAGGGAGTTGGACTAGATGGCCAGTTCTTGCTCCTTGATACCTTCCTTCTGTGAGGTTTTTCTATAACTAAATATATATAATAGCACATATATTATTTCATACACTGTATATAATAACTAAATAAATATAATAAGTAACAGAATAACTGAAGGTTATTATATATAACTAGACAATACCATATGTATTGTATATACTATTTTATATATTATAGATAACCAAAATATTATAACAGAATAACTAAAGGTTATTATATATAACTAAATAGATAATACCATTTATATTATACATACTGTTTTATATATTATAAATAACTAAAATATTATAACAGAATAACTAAAGGTTATGACTTTTGTAAAAATGGACCCGTCTCTTTGCCCACAGTCCCACATCTGAGGCAACGGTGGGATCCAATGGACTATTTTCCTACTCTACATCAGGGTCGAAAAGTTGGGACAAAAGGTCTCCAAAGTTGTGTCCGGTAGCTTGAAAAAACTCAAAACTCTCCACCACCAAATGGAACCCTGAGAAGCATCTGGAGAAAGCAGCTAAGGACTCTATGGGGCCGAATGCTCGGTCTCAGCTTCCTGGAAGGTGGAGCCTTTTCATTGTACCACATGCCATACTGGGAGGAAGCGAAAACCGAACTGGCCAAAATGCAAATATGGCGACCAGCCATTCAACTGTTGAGTTGTTATGAGAAAGATATCTTGTCGACCTTAAAGCACTATATAAATCTTATTATTATTCATCTTATTATTATAAAATTACAACTTACAACTATATGTATGTATATATTCATATGTATACAATCTATTTTAATATAAGTATTTAAGAAATCCATGAAAATTCAGATGGTACATTTCCCAAAAGCTGTGAAAATAACAGAAATGTGAGTGCTGGTTTATATGTTTATGGCTAAAAGAAATAAATACTATAAACTATTCTGTCACTCAATCTGCACAAGGACACAGGATAATAAATCTAAAGACTCAGCAACCACCTAGTTTAAGCCCTATTTTTATAAAGGAAACTGAGGCCCAGGAAAGAAAGAAAGAAAGGAAGAAAGGGAGAAAGGAAGAAAGGAAGAAAGGAAGAAAGGAAGAAAGAAAGAAAGAAAGAAAGAAAGAAAGAAAGAAAGAAAGAAAGAAAGAAAGAAAGAAAGAAAGAAAGAAAGAAAGAAAGAAAGAAAGAAAGAAAGAAAGAAAGAAAGAAAGAAAGAAAGAAAGAAAGAAAGAAAGAAAGAAAGAAAGGAAGGAAGGAAGGAAGGAAGGAAGGAAGGAAGGAAGGAAGGAAGGAAGGAAGGAAGGAAGGAAGGAAGGAAGGAAGGAAGGAAGGAAGGAAGGAAGGAAGGAAGGAAGGAAGGAAGGAAGGAAGGAAGCAAAGAGTAACATGGATAGTAAGTGTCAAAAGCAGAATTCGGACCCTGATCCAAGGCTGAAAGAAGTTAGATAACTTGACTATTGGCCAGTTGGAGGCTGAATTTGAATTCAGGCCTTCTATTTGTGTACCACTTGTTTTTGACTTTCCAGTTGTCGATGGCAGTCTTGGAGGAAACCACTGTGTAAATGTGTTCTTAAATTTTTCTGTTAGGATCAAATGGTCCTTTTTTTTTTTTTTTTTTTTTTTTTTTTTTTTTTTTTTACAACTTCACAGATCCTAGCTATTTAAGAGTAAGATAAGAAACAGGTTGTGTCTGAGACAAGCCAGGTTATAAGAAATCCAGAACTTAAGAGCCTTAGCCAAGAAACACTCAACGTTAATTGAGCATTGATAAGGAAGGAAAGGAAGGCTGGGAGAGAGTGGCCAAAAGTCTGACTGTACAAAGAATGATCTTTTTTCCTGTTAGGGATAAGCTATCAGTCAAGTTGTTACTGATGATAAGTGCTACGGGGATGGAGAACCATGTTCCACGTGTCTGTTTGGCTTTGAGAGAGAACGCCAGGATTTCGATGTTATCTAGTCATGTGGAAGAAATTAAGGTATTTATTTTGTTGGAAAGAGAGACAAGGAGATGTAAGGGAAGCAAGGAGATGTAAGAGAAACAGAAGATTAAGATGAATACCTTTCTCTCTGAAAACATAGACAAAGAGTTAAGAGCTCTTCTTCTTGGATAGAAAACTGAGAAGTCAGGGGCAAACAAAAATCAGGGAGTGGGCCAAAAGATGCTGAGAGCACAAAGGGGAACCAGAGGTAATTAGCAACTATTGCCTGTTTAAGCTTAGTAAGAAGGGTGCTTAACTTGTACTTAATTGTTTACATTTTTTGTATTATTGCCTTAACAATCATGTTTCTACAAATTCATAAAACTAAGCAGTGACATTAAGAGATTGGTTAAGGATCCGTAAGGGAAACAAGAAGCTTTGCTGCCATGTCGTTGGCAAAGGTCGCCAGTTTGCTCCCAATCCAGTGCTTCTAAAGTCTCCTTGAGATTTGTCAAAGCTTATGGCAACTGGCATGGCTTGGCTACCAGCTGCTGGGAGGGATGACAGGAATTAGAAGGGCAAATAGGAGTGTGTGTTTAGCTCCTCCACCAAAAAGGGGTGAGGATGGAGGATAGGAATTCACTCCCTCTGCTTCTGCTAAGAGTGAGGCTGGGGAAGAAGATTGAGTCAGTGAGAGCTTGGCAGCTGCTGGAGCTCCCTGTCTCTGTGTCATGGACAGAGATAAAGAAGTGACTAACAAAACAGCTGCAGATGCACGGGCTGGCTGGTCTGGAGGCCAGAAAGGGGAGGGCAGCAACAGAAGGTGGTGCCTGTGGAGTAGGGAGCCTCCCTGCCTCCCATCCATGAGCCTTGCGGAGAGCAAGTAAAGACAGAGCCTTCCTTGATCACAAAGCAGGTGCTAGGAGTACGGATTTCGGTTGTTTTCCCCGCCAAGGTGTGCATCAATAGATGGCCACATTAATGTATGAGAGAGGAAGAGAGGAGAATGATTGTTCATTGAATTTCCATGATTTACTATGGATGAATCACTTCATTCACTTGACAAGCATTTATTAAGTGCCTATTGTGTTCCAGGCTACAGAAACAAAACTGGCCCTGACTCCTGGGGCTGAAAATAGAAACTTGAGATTCTGAAGGTGAAGAGGGAGAACTTGTAGAGAAATCAGCTCCTGGAGGCAGGTACAGGGAACAAGTCTGGCCAGAATGGACTGTGAGTGAGGGGGAGGAAGGCAAGAAAGCCCAGAGGAGGGGGTGGGAAGCAGGCGGCAGGAGTCAAATATCACAGGGCTTTCAACACCAAGCAAGGACAGGCATTTCTCCTAGCCAAAGGCCTTTTGTAGCGACTGAAATTTTACTTTGCTATTCTGTTCCAATTAAATACTCTGCTATTAGATGGACTGTTTCTGCCTGGCTTGTTGGTAAAGCATGTCCTGGATGGCACACAAAGTGACTATTAACCCCCCTTACTGAACCCAAGTCACGGTGGGATTCTAAAATGGACTAGGATATTCATTACAGGCTTAAAATGTTGTTTGAATTAAAAGGGTATGTAGGGGTGTATTTAATAAAAAAAAAACAAAAAAAACAAACATTTATTTCCCTGGCTCATTTATCCCCAAGGCTGCGGATTCCTACTGTACCCATGAATAAATAAGTAGCTGGGTGTAGCTCCTAAAACGATTACTAAAATGTCCTCAGGAAATAATCAAGCTGAGTCTTTGCCCATTGCCTAACACTTCCCAGGCCCTTACCATGTCACTTCTCCCATCATCACTTAACCAACATGGCTCTCTCCAAAGTGAGTAAGGATTTCTTAACCTTCAGATCTGAGGGTCTTTTCTCAGTCCATGCACTTCTTAGCATCTGACCCTGAGGACTAGCTCATCCTCCTGGGCATCTTCCCCTCTGAGATTTTTTATCCTTTTTCTCTCTGGTGCTCCTGTCTGCTACTTTCTCAGGGTCCGGGTCTGAATCCTCACCCAGGCCCTTTCCACTCAGTGTGGGGAGCCCCCAGACCTCTATCTTGGGCAACCCCTTCTCCTTTCTTTCTATATTCTAATCTCTTTAGCTCCCTTAGACTCAACTATCATTATTAGGCAAATATGAGTACTAGTTCTAAATAGGGTATCCCAACAACAATAATAATATAATCCCATTAATAATAATTCAGCCTATGAAATTTATAAGAAATTATTGTTTATCTGTTAGCCTTCCATTGGAAACTATTTTATTTTATTTTCATTTTTTTATATTTTATTTTATGGTTATTTTTATAGTCTACATTTAGTTTATATTTAATTTTCTGTGCACATGTTGTTTGGATTTGAGTTTGAATGCTACATTAGAAGGAAAGAAGCATTTATAGAGTACCTTCTGTGTACCAGGCACAGTGCTGGAACACTTCTTACAAATATTAGGTAAAGATTTTCTTTTGCCTTTTTTTGTATCTCCAGGGCTTCACACAAAGTAGGTACCTCATAAATGTTTAGACTAACCGGGGCCAGTCACTTAAACCTTTTGCCTCAACTTTTTCTTTTGCAAAACACGATAATAGCGCCTTAAAAAAAAAAAAAATAACCTTACTTGTTATGAGAATCAAGCGAACATACACATGGAAGGAAGGCCCTTGTAGACCTTATATCACTACATGAATGTCATAGTTATCACATTTATCGTATTAAAATTAACTCAGCCCACATAGTAATTATTATTGCCTCCCCTCCCCCCCAATAATGTAAGCTCCTTAAAGGCAGGAAATGTTTCATATTATTATACTTATCTCCTCAGAACCGACTGCATTACCTGGCACACAGTAGGCACTTAATAAATGCACATTGTATTTTTCTAGGTAGCTTTTAAAAGCAAATGTATTCCTTGCTGTCAAATCAAGGGCCAGAAAAGCCCTACTTTTGTATAATTAAAAGGCTTCCATGTTTGGCACCTGGTTACTGGGTGTCGGGGCTGAACTAATAGCCTCAAAGGAGCCCGTGACAGCATCTTGCCAGACGAGGTTGCTCAAGAATGTGGGGCATTCTTCCCATCACCACTTAGTGGGAGCCACTTTTCAAAGGCGTTTCTGTCTCCATTTCATCCTTTGTAGAGGAGCTGGCGCTTCCTGGCCTCCCTGCTCCTTATTGAAGCTGTTTGATCTGCAGGGGGAGGCTGGGGAGGTGGTGGAAGCTCGCCTTGGGATGGCGGCCAAGGGGAGACGCGGACCAGGAAGGGCCCGGAGAGTCCAGGGGCTCTGGGAGCTTGCTTTAAAAATATTCTGAGGCAAAAAAAAAAAAAACAGTCTGATAACAATGCTCCAGTATGTTCCTTTGTCATCCTATGGAAGGTATTTAATGCATTTAAAAACACTCAACTGAGGATTCCCCACTGATGGTGCAAAAAGCAAGACTGGGACCTCTTCGTTTTACAGACAGGGAAATAGAGTCAGAGGGGGAGAAATGACCTAATCAGCCAACAAGAGCATTAAGGGTCTCAGAGCCGTGATTTGAACTCAAGACCCACAAACCCAGCGCCAACACTTTTCCCAACCCTCACCCGGCCTGCCGCCTTCTGGGCTGTTGCCCTGACTCTGAGCTACTTGTGGAGGCCCTGGGCGCCCAAGCAAGAGAGCCCCCTAAGTGTTTGGGGGAGATCAGTCAATCACATGAAGCACAGGCTGCCAGGGCCCAGCGTGGGATGCTGCGGCGGGACCAGGGACGGAGGCAGAGGGCCCGACGGACGCCAGCGCCTGGCCCCCGGGGTGCCCAGGGGTGCCCGCAGCCGGAGCCGCCTTTGTCCCGGGAGGACGGATGGGAGGAAGCGCCAGGTAGGAGGGCGCTATCCCGGCAGGGAGGTGACGGCGGGCTGGGAAGGACGGGCCCCAAGAATTAAGATTCTTAGCCCAAGACCGGAATTACCACGCTCAGCAGGCAGACATTCATGCTCCCCAGAGCGCCCGCCGAGATAATTAAAGGCCCGGAGGAAGGGCCCAGCTCGCTCTTTTAAATCGACTCCTCAATAAATGACTTGCTGACAATGGCAGAATTGACCTCCTCCTTAATTAAAAAAAATCCTCCCACCCCTGCTGTCCCCCGCCGGCCCCAGCCCCCCAGCTCGGGAGCTTCCCCAATCCTCCAGAACGAAAGGGAGCGCCACTGGGCAAACCGTCCGGGGCTGCCAGGCTCCCCTTCCCCCAGCTCGGGAGCCACGGCGGCCCGGGCCACCTGGGCGCCCCGTCTGGGGGGGGCTTCCACGGGACAAGGGAGGGGGCTGGGAAACGCTGACGGGCAGCCCTGGGCTGACACGGGCGCCCCTCTGCTGCCCACCCAGGCCCGCATGGGGCTTCCTTTGGGGTCCGCTGCCCAGAGGACCCCCGCCCGTGTGGGGTGGGTGAGGAAGCGGAGAGAGGCAGGGAGCCTCCTTCCATGACACTGGAGAGCGGCCCGGCCCAGCCAGCCCAGGGCCTCCTTCCACCCTGAGCCCTCGGACACTTCACCGAAGGCCTCGGCCAGGCCCCAAGGCCTTGTGGGCACAGACAGAGGCTGCCCGACGTTCCCAAACACACCTGGAGGCTTTGGAGGCCGGGGCTCCCTCCACTCGGCCTCCTCAGACCGCAGGCAGCTGGGGAGCCCGGGCAGAGGCCGGGGAGCCCGGGGAGAGGCCGGGGAGCCCGGGCAGAGGCCGGGGAGCCCGGGGAGAGGCCGGGGAGCCCGGGGAGAGGCCGGGGAGCCCGGGGAGAGGCCGGGGAGCCCGGGCAGAGGCCGGGGAGCCCGGGCAGAGGCCGGGGAGCCCGGGGAGAGGCCGGGGAGCCCAGGGAGAGGCTGGGGAGCCCAGGGAGAGGCCGGGGAGCCGGGGCAGAGGCCGGGGAGCCCAGGGAGAGGCCGGGGAGCCCGGGGAGAGGCCGGGGAGAGGCTGGGGAGCCCGGGCAGAGGCCGGGGAGCCCGGGGAGCCCGGGCAGACACGCGGTCAACTCTGGCCCAGGCCCCGGCTCTGTGTCCCTGGACAGGCCCCGGTCCTCCTCCATCAAATGGGGAAAAGAGCAGCATCGGCCTCCAGGGGGGAGCAAGGCTCACATGGGACTGGTCAGGGACTGGGCCCAAGGGCCAAAGGGGACCTGAAGGCTGGCTCTGGGGGCCTCCAGCTGGGACCCAGCTCTGGGGTCTCTGGCTCTCTCTGGCTCTCTCCCTCTCCCCCTCTTTTTCTCTCCCTCTCCCATCTCCCTTCCTTTCTCTCCCTCTCTCTGGGACGCTCCCCTTCTCCGTCTGCCTCCTGGAACCCTGGGGTTCAAACGCCATCCTCGGCAAGGAGCCCTTCCCTCCACCAAGGGTGGAGAGGGGGCTCGGAGAGTACCAGGCCTGAAACCCAGAAGCTCCGAGTTCAAATCTAACCTCAGACACCTACTAGCTAGGTGGCGAGTCCCTGGCTGCCTCAGTCTCCTCATCTGTAAAATGGGGACGATTGTAGCCCGCAGCCCATTTACGTGCCGACCACTCGAGGTGTCTGTACGTGGCAGAGCGCCTGGCACACAGCGGGCACTGGACAAACGTGATGCACTGGTGCTATCGTTACTCTTACATTCTGGCCCTGAGACAGCGTGAGAACTTTGGAGAGAGCAGGCTCTTGTTTCTGAGCGTTCCTGGCGCCCAGCTCAGGGCCGGGCGCGGGCAGTCGCTGCCGTGTGTCACACAGGACGGGTCCGGCTCCAAGTCTGGCTCTCGGCCCCTCCCCGAGCGGAGCCAGACCCGCAGGGGCTTCACTGTCTCTCATGGGAGGGGCTGCTGGGGACAGGCAGCCCCTGCCGTCTGAAGGGGGGCGACCGGCTGGATTCTGGGGAGGGTCTCCTGCCGCCCCTCCCTCTGCCGGAACTTCCCCCCAGCCTGCCAAGGAGCTGTGTTGGCGAGCCTGGAATGCACACTATGCAAACAATGCGGGCAGGATGTGTGTGGGGGGCGGCCAGGCTGGGGGGGCTGGGAAACGCCAGCACTGGGCTCTCTGAGGCCGCCCACCAGCCTTCTGAGGCCTCGGACCCGGAACTGAGGAGGGGAGTCGGGGCTGGGGCGCAGGATATCACAGCAAAGACCCCCATCTGTGGGATCATCAGAGGGGCCGGGGACCCAAAACGTCCCAGCTCCTGGGCAACCAGCACTCATTATGCACCAAGACGTACCTCGGGGCTGGAGTGCAATCAAAGGCACCGAGTCCCTGCCCTCTGCCAGTACCACCCAGCCAGGGACAAATGAGCTCTCATTAAGCGCCAAGAAGTACATGGGGGAGGGGAAGGCACCGAGTCCCTGCCCTCTGACGGGGCGGTACCACCCTACGTGTACCAGGCACCGCACTGAGCACGAACGGCTCCAGGGTCATTAAGTGACTGGGGCTGGATTTGAATCCAAGACTGATTCCAGGCCCGGAGCCTGCCCACTGCACCAGCGCCTCCAGCACAGGGGCCCTTCTTTCCCGGCCACAGCAACCTGCCCTCCTGTCACCTGGGTCGCTAACGTGGCTGACCCTTCCCCTCCGCCACAGGTTTGCCAGGGCCCCTCCCCTGGGCCAGAAGGGCCTTATGGGTAGGAGCGGCTGGTTTTGCCTTTCTCTGACTTCCCAGCACTGTGCGCCTGGTAAACAGAAAGCACTTAAAAAGTGCTTGCTGGCTGCACACACATAAAGCAACTGGTCAGCAAGCATTGACCAAGTCTGTTCCTTTATCCATGAAGTGGAGGCAGGAAACCCTAAGACTGCTGAAGGGCTACCATCTAAAGCACTTGTACCTGGTACACAGCAGGCGCTCAATGCATGCTGATGAGTGAGTGACTGCTCAGCGGGGAGCATCCCAACACGACCGTCTGAGGCTGGGGACGCTTGGTCCCCGGTAGCCGGACCTCTCTGCCCCAAGCCCTTTCCTCCCCACCTGCCCCTCTCTAATGAGCTTGTTTTTGTCCATTCCCCTGGCGGAGGGTCTGCTCCCTGAGGGGAGGCCCTGACCCCAGGGAGGCTGCCATTTTTTTATATAGGAGAGGGGCCCCTCCCTTTAGAGTTTACTATTTTGGGGGAGGGGAGGCTCTTGGCCCCTCCTCCTCCATTTCTGTGGCAGGGCGAGGGGGGGGGGGAGGACTGCTCTTCTCTGGGCCTAATCTCACCCCATGCATGGCTGAGACCCCTCCCCCCTCTGGCGGACTTGGTAGAGAGCAGGATGACCTCATCAGGCGGAGGAGCTTCTGGAGCCTTCCTCCGGCCAGGTGAGCTCAGAGAGGAAAGGGGGGCGCCCCCAGGGGTGACTGTCCTCTGCGGGGTCCGCACAGGGAGAAGAAGGGGCTGGAGCCATGGAGGTGCTGGGCTGCCCGGCTGCTTCACTACAGTATCAATCTACAGGCACTCAGTAAGCACCGACTGTATGCAGCTGCCCTGGCCGTGAGCCAAGGAGATAATCCTTTCTAGAAACACTGGAAAAGCTCCGAGGTTTGTGGGGAGCTCGAACTGAACAATCTTCCCGCCGGGGGCTCTAGTCCAAGCGCTCACACCCCGCTTTACAGAGAAAGGATCCGGGCCCTTATTTGGGCTCCCCACGGGCCAGGCTCTGCTGCAGGCGGGACACGGGCTCTTTCATTGGTCCCGGGGGGTCCCCAAGGTGGGGGGCGCGCCGGGCTCTGAGCGCTCCGGGGTCTGCCAGAAGTTAGGGGACTTGACTAGGATCACACTGAGCCAATAGATCCCTGCTCCCCGGCCCCCCTTCTCTTTTTTTCTCTCGCCTCTGTCTCTCTCTGTGTCTGTCTCTCTCTGTGTGTCTCTCTCTGTCTCTCTATGTCTCTGGGCTAAGGCCGCTCTCTGGCCACTCTCCCAGGCCAGTCCCTCGGGTGCTGCAGAAGTGACCGTAACGGAGCTGACCGCGGTCCCCTCAAGTTGACCTCCTCCTAGAGGGGCGGATGGGCCAGGCTGGGAAAGGAGCTGGGGGGAGGGTGCCCCGTGGGGGGAACGCTCGGCTCCCGTAAGGAAGGCTGAGGGGGAGGGGGCAGAAGGGGGGCTGGGCCTGCCCGAGGGGTAGAGGAGGGGGAGCAGGGTGTACGTGTATGGACATATAACTACACAGACAGACCCACGTGTGCACCCATGAACACACGTATCCCTGTATTTGTGGACGGCCAGGGGGCTCCGGAGCCAGGGAGCCAGATCCAGAGTCAGAAAGACCTGGCGTCAAAAGCGGCCTCAGATACTTCCTAACTGTGCGGCCCTGGGCGAGCCGCTGAACTGCTCTCTGCCTCAGTTTCCTCATCTGTAAAGTGGGACACCCATCCTCCACCTGCTGATGCAATTAAATCTCAAAGGGCGCGAGCTTCCCGAGGCCGGGAGGGTCTCCCTCCGCTCTCTCTGTTCCCGGGCCGCTATCCGCCGGTAGGACTGGCTGGCTGCCCCGCGGACTTCGGTCTCCACGCGGGGGTGGGGAGGGAGGCTGGTGGGAGGGCCCTGACGAGAGGAGCACGGATGGCAAAGGGCCGCTGAGAGCGGGGGCGTACGCTCCCTTCCAAGAGAGCAGTACGGCTGGGTGCCAGTTACAGAAATGGTGGCGGGCAGGAAGCGAGGGAAGTCCCAGCGGAGCGCAGTCGCCTCCCTGCAGCCAGGAGCTGCCGCCTTCTCCCGACAGCAGACCTTAAATAAAGGACCAATTATTAAAGCTGCAGAAAGGACCTCGGAGCTCGTCCAGCGGGGTCTCTGATCCACAAAGGGGGAAACTGAGGTCCGGGAGTGACCCAGGCCACCCAGCTTGTCTCTCTCCCTCCTCACGGAGCCCCAGCCAACAGGCTGCAGGGACACTCCCCTCCCCCACCCTAAGCAGCTGCCAACAAGGTCTGAAGTGTGGGGGGGAAGAATGAGGCCATTTGGGGGGTCTTGGACTTCGCTGGAACTGAGAGTTTCTTTTAGCCTGGCAGGAGCAGCAGGCCCTTCTGCAGAAGCCCGGCAGGGGCGGGACTTGGGTCCCGGAGGACCTCAGGGAAGCTGGGCGGGGCCCACCCTCTGGAGTGCACAGCCAGAGCCCCTTCTGCTCTCTGGCCTCCCAAAGTGGAAGGAGCACGGGGCCAGGAGCCAGACCGGGCTCCGAGCTTGCCCTTGTTACTGGGAGCTGGGTGGGAGGCAGGGGCATCGCTCGCCGGTCAGAGGACTGCCCGTCACTGCCTGGGAAGCCGTGGTCCGCTCCCTCTGACTCAGTATCCTTGTCTCAGCAACTGAGGGGGCCGGCCTAGATGACCTCTGGAGGTCACCCTGAATTCCACTGATTCCACGGAGGAACATCTGTGGAGGGCTTTCTGTAGTAGGTGCAGATTTGGGACATGGCCTACGTGAATCACTCTGCAAACTGTAAATATTTTATGGCAAGGCAGCCTCTTCCTGGGACTGTCGGCGTCCCCCATGGGGCCCCCTGTAGCCCCATTCCTAGGACCCTCAGTGAGTCCCCCATGGGGCCCCCTGTAGCCCCATTCCTAGGACCCTCAGTGAGTCCCCCATGGGGCCCCCTGTAGCCCCATTCCTAGGACCCTCAGTGAGTCCCCCATGGGGCCCCCTGTAGCCCCATTCCTAGGACCCTCAGTGAGTCGCCCATGGGGCCCCCTGTAGCCCCATTCCTAGGACCCTCAGTGAGTCCCCCATGGGGCCCCCTGTAGCCCCATTCCTAGGACCCTCAGTGAGTCGCCCATGGGGCCCTGGGGGCCCCGTCATAACTGACCCTTGGGAGGCAGTTAGTTTGCAGGGCATTAGCACTGTGCTAGCGTGGTTCCTGTTTTCCAAATGAGGAAATTAAGGCAAGTCGCCTCCTCTCCCTGTGCCTCCCTTTCCCATCTGAGAAATGAAGGGTCTCTTCCAGAAATGAGATTCTAAGGTTTTTATGCCCTAACACACAATTTTTGTGAAGGCTCCACGTACCAAGAAAAAAGTACATTCCTTCCCGTTTTCCCCAAAGGCCCACCATCCCTAACTAACATTCTGTTTACTCCTTAACTACTTTCTTATTTGTTTTGTGGTTGGATTTATCTAATTCTGAGAGTGCAAGGTTGAGATCTCCCCTAGTATAGTTTTGCGTCTATTTCTTTTGCAATCCTCTTCTCCTTTAGGGATTTAGATGCTGTACCACTTGGCGCATATATGTTCAGTATTGATATGGCTTCATTATCTGTGCTACCCTTTAGCAGGACACAGCTTCCTCCCTTATCTCTTTTAATTAGATCGATTTTTGCTTCTGCTTGGTCTGAGATCAGGATGGCCGCCCCTGCTTTTTGACTTCACCTGACACACAGTAGATTCTGCTCTAGCCTTTGACCTTTACAACATCGTCCCAGAACCCAGCGCCCACCGTGGGGCCGTCCCTCCCCGCCTAAGCATGCTTCTGCAGGTGGAGACTGAGACCCGGGGGGGCTTCCTGGGTCTTGCTGCTCTGAGTCTGTAGCCCATCTTTTTTGGGGGGCTTCTCCACATGGGGAGACCTAAGACTGGAAGAACCTTTCTGGACTGAGTTGATCTCATCCAGTAACCCCACGGGGGATTACACGAACAGCTGCCAAGTCAGAGAATGGGGAGAGGGCATTGAAAAACCCCACCCGTGTAAAACTGGAGATTTCTGCCCAAAAGCTCCATCCCTGTTCCTGTGGCCAGTGGGAGAAGCCGGGAAAATTGAAGCAAAAGGGCTCCCTCTAGTGTCCATTCCTCATCAGTGAATTTTGGTAGCTGCACAGGCTGTCCCTCCTCTCTCTTATCCATCCATCCATCGACCTCATCATCCTATCCCCTGCCTCCCTTTCTATTTGTCTATCCATCCATCCACCATCCATCCATCCATCCATCCATCCATCCATCCATCCATCCATCCACCATCCATCCATCCATCCATCTGTCTATCATCCATTCATTCATTCATTCATTCATCCATCTATCGACCTCATCATCATCCTGTCCTCCACCTCCTCCCGGAGGACAGGAGGGGAAGGCGTCACGGTACTGGGGAGACCCTGAACTCGTGGCTGGAGGGACCCAGATTCTAACACTTGCTCTGCTGCTGTGTCCAGTGGGATGACCTCTCTCTGGTCACGTGCCCCTTCTGAAAAATGAAGGCAGAATTGTCTAAATCACATAAAAACCGGGGCCACTGAAACATACACAAACTCCATACCTTGAAGAAAGCCGCATGCGAGCATTATTTAAGCTACAAACGTATGCATTGTTAAATTAAATGAATATATTGTTAATTGTTTCCTAAGTATCTTTCAATCTGCCTCCTGGAAGGCTAGGGAGCTGCTGGCGCTGTGCCGGACCCCCTTGCCCCACGTGGCCTCTAAGGTCCCTGCTGGATCTAAGTGAACCTAGTGGTCACTTCTGTGACCTCCTTACCTCTCGGACTGTTTCCTTATCTATAAAATGGGCTTAATAACAGCACCTACCTCACAGAGTTTTTGTGAGGATCAAATGAGATTATTTTTCAAAATAAACTATAAAGTACTACATAAAATATGGATATTAATATGGAAATATTAGTTTGCAAATTTAACATATCCATATAAGGTATAATACATATTATTACACACAATATAAATATTATGAAACATATAATACAATATGAATATAAAACATTACCACAGAATAGGGAAATTCTATTATCATCCTATACTCCAATTTGGACTTTGCTCAGCCTCCCTAAATCAGTTGCCACGCACAGACTGCCAGTAGCCAATGACCTGAGCTGTCCCTCTCCACGGGGCCTCCATTTCCCCCCCATCCAAGGCCTTAGTTCTCCATTTTCCAAGCAAAGTCTAATGGAAGACAGGCCAAGCTCCTGGCTGTCTGGCCAATAGCGACATCGTGTGGTCAATGGATCAATGAATGCTTCCCTAATTCTCATGTCTGGCAAAGAGAAATGATGTGCCCTTGGGAATGAATGGGTTGGGAAGGAGCTAAGAGTGGGCTGGGAGAGGACTGGGAAAAGGGACTGGGAAGGGGCTGTGAGCGGACTGGGAATAGACTAGGAAGGGGCTGGGAATGGGCTAGGAAGGGGCTGGGAATGGACTGGGAATGGGCTAGGAAGGGGCTGGGAATGGACTGGGAATGGGCTAGGAAGGGGCTGGGAATGGACTAGGAATGGGCTAGGAAGGGGCTGGGAATGGACTGGGAAAAGGACTAGGAAGGGGCTGGGAACGGACTGGGAATGGACTAGGAAGGGGCTGGGAACGGACTGGGAAAAGGACTAGGAAGGGGCTGTGAGTGGACTGGGAATGGGCTAGGAAGGGGCTGGGAACAGACTGGGAATGGGCTAGGAAGGGGCTGGGAACAGACTGGGAATGGGCTAGGAAGGGGCTGGGAACAGACTGGGAATGGGCTAGGAAGGGGCTGGGAATGGGCTGGGAAGGGGCTGTGAGTGGACTGGGAATGGGCTAGGAAGGGGCTGGGAACAGACTGGGAATGGGCTAGGAAGGGGCTGGGAACAGACTGGGAATGGGCTAGGAAGGGGCTGGGAACAGACTGGGAATGGGCTAGGAAGGGGCTGGGAGCAGACTGGGAAAGGGACTGGGAAGGGGCTGTGCCCGAACTGAGTGAAGGAGCCCAAACTTCAGAGGATCGAGGGTCTTTCCAAGCTCCTGGGAGCACAGGTAATTAAGACAGAAGGAGCTAACACTTCCCAGGGGCCTGGGAACCATGATTCTGAGAAGGGGTCTCTAGTCTTGACCTGGCTATGGTCAAAGGAGTCCGCGTCCCCAAAAAGCAGGAGTTCCTGCGCTACAGGAAACCTTCCTCCTGGCCTCTGCACGGCCGGGTTCCAAGGTCAGTGGCGACCATCTCTGACACAACTTCATTGGGAGAGACGGTCGTATAATTTCTCTACCTCCTTAACATCTGCAGCAGATGTTGGTAAATAAGTTCCAGGATTTCTTCCCATCAGGACCACTAGGAAGGGAGATGAGCAGTGTCCCGTGTGTGACATTTCACAATGGCTATATTCACAAGCCATTCATAAGATAGAAGTCAGATAGAAGTCATAATGGCCCGACCACTGCCCTGGAGGAAGGAGAAAATAGAGGCTGGGCAAGGAAGCCGGGAGGAACAAGGGAGGAAACAGGGAACAATTTTACACAAAGGTGGCCTTTTATCTTGCAAAGATGGATTAACAGAGGAAGGGGAAGCCACCCAAGGCAGTAAAAGAGTCACTAAGCACTTCCCACATAATGGGCACTGGGTAAGGAGTAGGGACCCCAAACAATGGGGAAGGCCCCTCCCCTCAAGGAGTTCACAGTCTAACAGATACAAAATATAGATAAGTATATGCAAAATGTGACAGGCAATATGTTGTCTCTCTATATTATTTATGTGGTGAAATATGTTAACTATATCTTATATAATAATGGATATATCATAATCTACCTATCCATTCATCTGTCAGCCCATCAGCCCATCTACTTACTCATCCACTTATCTGTCTGTCCATCTCTCTACTCATCTATGTACACATCCATCTATCCATTGATTTACCCAGGAATCCATTCATCCACCTGTCAATGTGTCTGCTTATTCATTCACTTAGATCTATAACCTGTGTATCCATCCATCCCCATCTATACATCTATTCATTCACCTACTTATCAATCCATCTACTAATCTGTCTATCACTTATCGATTTATCTATTTGCTCATACACCTACACATTCATCTACCTAGCAATTCATCCATTACCCATCCATCCATCAATTCACCCATCTGTCCATCCGTCTGTCTGTCCGCCTACTCTAATTGGAAGACAATCTCAGAGGGAAGACACTAGTGATGGGGGTGACTAGAAAGAGGCTTCTTGCCTCTGGTTTGAGCCGGGTCTAGAAGGTGGCCGGGGTGGATGTGAAGAGGAAAAGCTCCCAGGCATGGGGGGCTGGGGGAGGAACCTCGAGGCAAAATCTGATGCTCCTCCTCTGCCCGAAGCCCCGTTAGCGTCAGGCTTGTGTCCTCCGTCCCTGAACACCCCTGTACATACTACTACAGCACCCTGGACAGCCCCGTAGAGGACACCGCGGTACAGTAATAACCAACTTGCCATTTCTTCTGTGTGGGAACGCTTCCCTTCACCAATGCAGATAGCCACCCGCCTATAATTTACGGCAGCAACCGGGATCAAGAGCTGGAGATGGCAGAGGTCCCTGGCCACCGGCCTCCTTTTGCAGTGGTCTGAGGTCCGCAGCTAGGGCTGATGTGAACAAGGATTGGAACCCAGAGCTTCTGATTTCTGTCCATCGAGCCAGGCTGCCCTTTGAGTTGGGTGGAGATCAGAGGGGTTAAAGGCCCACCCCACAGGGAGAGAGTAGTGATCCACGACTGTACCTCTCATTAGAGCTTCAGCGTGGGGAGCTTCCAGCGGGGAAAATCCCTCTCCCCTGCAACGCTCAGTTTCTCTGGAGTGTAGCCGGGGGTCTTGGAGTTCACACAGGAACTCTTCAGCAGAGTTATGCTCTGTACTTCCGGATGGGAAAGAAAAGGATTCCCCCAACTCACAGAGCTTAGCTGGGGCCCCACTTTGAGTTGTGGCTTAAGTCCAGCCCCTGCTCTGCCTCTGCCTCTATTTCTGTCTCTGTCTCTTTCTGTCTTTTGTCTTTATATATATCTGTCTGTCTCTATCTCTGTCTCTCAGTCTCTGCTTCTTTATCTCTGTCGCTGTCTTTGTCTCTCAGTCTTTCTGTCTTTTATTTTTGTCTCTCTATCTTTTGTCTATCTTTGTCTCTATATCTGTCTCTATCTCTTTCTATCTCTCTATTTTTGCCTCTCTCAGTCTGCTTCTTTATTGCGAATTTATTGTAGAATTTATTTCTGTCTTTGTTTCTGACTGTCAGTCTCTCTCTTTATCTTTTGTCTTTGTTTCTCTGTCTATCTCTTTTTATCTCTCTCTCTTTGCCTTTCTGTGTCTCTCTGTCTTTGTCTCTCAATCTTTCTCTGTTTTTCTGTCTTTTGTCTTATCTTTGTCTATCTGTCTGTCTCTATCTCTTTCTATCTATCTTTGCCTCTCTCAGTCTGCTTCTTTATCTCTGTATTTCTTTCTGTCTTTGTCAGTTTTTCTCTGTCTCTCTGTCTTTTGTCTTTGTTTCTCTATCGTCTGTTTGTCTCTGTCTGTTTCTCTTATTCTCAGCTTTCTTGAAGGGCTCAGCTCAAGACTCCCCCCCCCCCCCCCCCGAAAAATCCCCGGGCTCTTTCTCCCAGGACTAGAGAAAGCTAACTGAATGAATGTCTGTTTCCTGGGACCCTCCTTTCTTTATAAAAGCAGACGGGAGCCTCTAGAAGGAAGGAAGCATGAATTATCTTCCTTTATTCTCATTACTTAGCGCTCCCCCCCCCACACACACACAGTAGGTACTTCAAATACAGCTGCTAACTGAAAGATCGCTGCTCTGGGAATTCAGAGACAGGAACACAGCCTCCTCCCCTCAAGGAGCTTAAGGTTTGCACCAGTCACCTGCTGTGAATCAACAGAGAATGCACACAAAGTAGTAAAAGGCAATGGTGGGGGAGAGATCCCGGAGTCCTCATGGAGGAGGTGTCGCCTCAGCCGGGTTCTAGGAGGCAGAAGTGAGGATGGCAGGTGAGACCAGTCAGGGCAAAGATTCAGAGGTGGGAGATTAACCGCAGGATTTTCCCAGAGCTCTCCAGTCTCTATCTTCAGAACACATCCCTGCCTTGGCCATTCTCATTCCCAGAGCCACATCATGGCGGGCTCGCTGCTCTTGGGGAAGCCCTTCCCTGGGGCGGGCCGCCCTCCCCTCTCCCAGCTGCCCTTCCCAGGACATCCAGCCAGGACTGCTTTGCAGCTCCCCCCCCGCCCCTCCACGTGTAATAATCCCTTTTTCTGCATCTGAGCTCGTCTGTCCTTCTCCACCCTGGCTTGAACCCGTACCATGGGTACGGAATGGCAGAGAATGCTCTGAATGGAAAAGACTGGATTAAGGGCCTTTGTGATTAAAGGAACATCATGAGGTTGCCTTCCTAGGGGATTCATGGCCACTTTCAACAACAGAAAGGGGGATAGAGTTGACAAGTAGAGAGATGCCTCAGTTTCCCCTTCTATAAAATGGGAGGGTTGGATGACACTAAGGTCCCGTCTGTACGGCTGTTAAGAGTTGGGGGGTTTCTTGCCACAGAGCCAACGGGGGAAGGGAGGATTTCCAGCCGAGCTGCATCCCTTACCCGTCCTTCCCAGAACTAGCCTGGCAGCTCCTCCCTGATCTCCCTCTGGGCTGATATCTGAGAGGAGAAAACTGAGACTCCCTCAGAGTCCATGCTCTTGGGGGTAGTTAAAGAACCCCAACCGGTTGCCCGGGGCAATGGGATCCAGTATTCCTGGAATAAAAAAAGCAGAACCAGTGGGGAAGAGGGGGAGGGAGGAGAAAATGTAAGACTATGAAATCGGGATATTTGCAAAGATGCTGCATCCTCAAGAGTCATCAAACAATGAAGTCGAATTCTGGATCTTTGTTTCATTTAATTTGTGGGTTCTGTGCCTCTTTCACCTCCATTTTCTAGAGAGGAAAGCGGCCCCTGGTGAGCAAACACTCCCCCAGGGTGAGTCCTGCATCTCCAAGGGCTCCTCCCTGGCTTCAGCGGGATGGCCAGGAAGCACAAAGAATGGACAAGGGGCCCTGTGCTAGTCAAGGAAAAGGGAAAAAATGCCCACGCAAGGCAGAGAAGGCCACGAAGGTCCTTGGGGGTTCCTGGGCCCTGCCGCCAACAGCAACAGGATGTCTGTGATAAGAAGGCCGGCCCCGAGGGGGCGTGGACCCACCCAGAGACACAACTGAGTCCGGGTCCAGGGAGGATCCGAGGAGGCAGGAGATCCTGGCTCATCGCCCGCCTGCCAACCACAGGACCGGATACTGTCGGGCAACAGGGAGGCATATGAGGAATCCAAAGCTGTGAACAAAGGGGTGTGTGTGTGTGTACACACATACACACAGAGGAAGAGGAGGAAGAAGAGGAAGGAGGAGAAATAAGGAGGAAAAAGGAAGAAGGAGGAGGAAGAAGGAGAGGGAAGAGGAGGAAGAAGAGGAAGAGGAAGAGGAAGAAGAAAAAGGAGGAGGAGGAGAGGAAATGATAAGGAATGAAGTAATGGGAAGAATAGGAATGACATACTCAGCGGCCTCAATAATGAGAACAAAAAGATCACTAAATGACAGCAAGAAGAACAGATGAGGAAGGGGCGAGGGGGAGCAGGAAGTTGTCTACACTGCCTGTCACTGTGCCACAAGGTTCAGTCTGGCCATAGACATGGGGAAGGGCTCCCCTCCCCCCAGAAATAACGGGGTGTCAGGGCAGGAGCATCCCCAAGGGAGAGGCAGCGCCCTGCGGGGGGACCGGGGCCCCATTTGGTGCTGCCTTAATCCTCTGACTCTGGGAGGAAATGGCTTCAGCCGCCTGGGACCGCAGATTCAGGACTTTGTACCCCCGTTTCACACGGGGAGAGGTAGTGACCTCCCCGCCATCACTGGCCAAGGAGCTCGAGGCGCAGTTCAAGTCCAGAGCGACCCTCTCCAAGCCAGCTCTGCATCCTCGAGGGCAGGTGCCCGCAGGAACCACTCGGGGAATAAGTACAGGGCGTCTGGGATGTAAAACTCCTCCGAGCTCCGGCCCGTCCAGGTCTAAACCCTCGCCCAGGAACTGGTTTTTCCTTGACAGACGAGGATCCCTGTCTTTGGCGGAGAGTCTGCCTTAGAACAGTTTCCCTGATAAATAAAACCATTCCCCTGAGAACAAAGCCACCGGGATTTCATTTTGAAATTGGTTCCGACCTGTGGAAAACGGACCAGGTTCGATCTGGGGCCAAAACCCGACTCACTCACAAAGTTTTCTGCCCATGCGAGTAGATAAGAAGGAAGACTTCCCTCCCCCCTCCCACGGCCAGCTCCTTGCATCTGATTCTCATTTTTCATAAAGAACATAAGAGTGGGGAAGGGCGGCCTGCTTAGCCAGGCCCGAGTGCCGGCCCTCCAGGGCCAGGATGGTGGCCCAAGGACGCACATACAGCCCCTCAGGTTGGGCAGGCGGGCCCTACTCTGGAATCTCCCGGCCCAGGACGGCCCGGAGGGGAGCGTGTCTGACATCTGTCGGGTTTCAGGTCACGGCCAGCAGCCCAAGGAGCCACGGGGAGAGACAAATCAGCCCCCCAAGGATTCTGCGGGCTCAGCCAAGGCAGCCGCCGCCGCGGGAGAGGGCATAATGGGCATTATTTATCCGTAACAGCCGCGGCTCTGTCCCCCGGGACCGGACGGGCCCGGAGCTTCTGCCGTTCTCAATGAAAGCATTCTGCATCATTCGGATTCCTGCTCGTTACTGATCTGCCTCGTAAATCATATTTTTAATATAATCGGAAACGGCTGGAATTTTTAAACCCGTCGTGCCGCTCTGCCGCTCTCACCCCGACTCCGGGATTTCAGGGGAAAACAACAACAATAATTCTGCTTGCAAATCCCTCTGGGCCGAAGCTTGTTCCAGGATTATTGATAATGGAACAAAAGGCCTATTTTGTGTGTTCAGACGGGAGAAGTAGGGCCTGTGCGAGCCAGAGTTCCTGTCTGGTACTCCAGGGGGCAGAGCTGGGCCACGTTTCACTGACAGGGGCCCTGGTCTCTGCAGAGTGGGCAGGCTCCTCTGCAGGCTCTTGGGCAGGCCTTCCTGCGGGCTCCTGGGCCGGCCTTCCTCTGCGGGCTCCAGGACTGGCCTTCCCTTCCCTCCCGCTCACATTTTCATGCAGGGTGAATAGCCAGGTGCTCTACGGCCTATATTTCTGCCCATCCCCTGGCACAGGCCAAGAGAAGGGAGCGTGGCATAGGACCCGGTCAGGGGAGGAAGGGCTGAATGAGCCTCCTCCTGCTCTCCCATCCTGCCAGAGTCAGTCTGGGCAACCCCCCGGGGTCTCCCTGTGCCCATCCTCTCTGTGGGAATGCTCTCCTCTGGACCCAGGGTGGACTGCAGGCCAGGCCTGGTCTCCAGCCTCCACCAAGTACATTCGGGTTACACAGAGTTAGAGGAGGACCAAGTTCAAATCCTGACCCTGGCCGAAGCTCTCTCCTCAGTTTCCTCATCTGTGAAATCAAGACATCTGCATTTACAGATAAATGCAAATAATCTGTAAATAAAAAAATTATCTATGCTTTTAGATAACTACAAATCATCCATTCAAATAGCAAAAGTATCTTTGTTTTTAGGTAACTGTAAATTATCTGTGAATTAATAAAATTATCTGTTTTTAGATAACTACAAATTATCTATTAAAATAGCAAAATTATCTTTGTTTTTAGGTAATTGTAAATTATCTATAAATTAATAAAATTATCTGTTTTTAGATAACTACAAATTATCCGTAAAATAACAGCATTAACTGTAAATCGTCTGTAAATTAATAAAATTATCTATGTTTTTAGATAACCACAAATAATTGTAAAGTGATAAAATTTGTTTTTAGATAATTGCAAATTAATAAAATTACCTGTGTTTTTTAAAATTACAAATTATCAATAAAATAATAAAGAGCCCTTAAGGCAGCCTGAAGCATGGTGGCCAGCATACAGGCAATGGTAAATCGATGTTTGTTATGTGATTGACTGACCCTGATGTTCTATTCAGTAATACCCAGCGTGCCCGAAGAGTCACATGAAATAATGTATTTATGTCGATGGCTCTGCAAACTTTTAAGTGCCATTTATTATTAATATTAATTAATGATAATAATTGACATCGATATAATAGACTGATTAATAAGGACAGGAGGGTATGGGATCTGCCCGAGTTCCCCTGCTCCCGACTCAGAGGAGACTGAGGGAATGAAAATCCCTTACAAACCCTTCCTTGAGAGCAGGGATGGTTTCCTTTTTGAATTTAGGCCTTTCCAGCCTAGGAGTTTCAGGCACATAGAGGGCTAATAAATGGTCTTTTTTCATTCATTCATTCATTTATTCATTCACTCACTCATTCATTTGAGGCATTTTCCTTAAAGGCTGGACTTCCCTGTGACCTGCACAGACGAGGGCCACAGGCTGGGGGCTTGATGGGACTCCTGGTGCCTTAGGTCAGTTGGCAAGTCCAGGGCTCAGTCTGCAGACCCAAGCCCCCGATCGTGTACAAGGGGGTCTGACCCCCTCAATCTCTGAAGGCCGAGTCCTTGGGCCCCTCCCATCCCCGACCATGCGCTTGTGTTCTGGGCGCCCCTTCTCAGTGAGACTCAGGGCAGAACTTGACCTTTGCCCGCCTTGCTGACGCGGCTTCACTTGCAGAAAGCCATTGCTAAGACCTACTGTCTGCCCCAGAGCTGGATGCAGGCCCGAGGACATCGACTCCGTCCCTATCGTGGCAGGGCAGGGCGTGAGGGGCCGGGGTCACTCGGCCGCCGTTGTTTGAGGGACACTTGCGGCTGTGAGACGCCAAGAGCCCGTTAAAGCTTGATGCGATCAGCGCTAGAGCTGGGGCTGGAACCCTCCCGGAGTGCCTGATGCAAGACGCTCGGTCACACAGCCAATAAAGGTCAAACCGAGCGCCTGCTACGGTCAGTAGCTGCACCAAGCGCTGAGGATGCAGGAAGGCAAAAGCCAGTCCCTTGAGGGCACGGCCATTGGAGGAGACCACAGAGACTGCTGAATGTGCACATATCACGCTGGGCTCTCCAGCTCAATGGGCCCAAATCTGAATCCTCAGGCCCTCCCAGAAGCCCCTGAGGAGAGCGGAGACTTAGGTCCTGCCCCTCCCCGCCTCCTCACATTCACATCCAACATGGCACCCCAGCCTGCTGGCGTTGCCTGTGCGGCTTGCCCCCTTCCCCTTCTGGGGCGCTGCCCCCACCCGGGTGCGAGTCCGTGGGATCCCCTGGCTGGACTGGGGCAAAGTTGGGGGTCCTGCCTGCCTCAGCACACACACACACACACACACACATACAGTGCCCTCACACTCACATGCACTGACACACACAAGGCCCACTCCCATACTCAGCCACACATGCTCACTTGCACACACATGCACTTGCACACTGACACACTCATGCACACACGTGCATGTGCACCCACATGTACAATGCACTCACTCGCACACTGAACACTCACACACTCGCACCTACACAAAGTAACTATGTGCAAAATCTAAGTCCCAGGAAGCCCCCAGACCCCTCCCAAACTCCAAGGACTCCCCCTCCTCACGTGAACCCTTAGGTTGGGCGTTCAAAGCCTCGCATACAGCAGGCAATTAACAGGTGCACGAGGTTCTCTGAGGGCCAGGTGGCCAGCAGCACTGACCAGCTGCAGGGTTCAACCGACCCTGTCCTGAAACACTAAGGGGGGGGGGCGGAGGCAGGACCGGCCCAGAGTCACCAGGGCTGACTTGAAGTGGGGGCCACGGGGCCACGATTCAAAACCTGCGCCTGACCCCCATGTGACCTCTCATGAGGCTCCTGGAGGAGCACGTCCACTCTGGTGGCCAGGCCCCAGCTTCAGGGTGTGGAGAGAGCTAAGCTGCCCCAGGGGGCGAGACCAGAGTTCGAATCCTGATTCAGACCCTGCCCGTTCACGAGTCACCAACCACTTCTCAGTCTGTTTTTCATCTGTCAAACGCAGACAACAGTAGGGAGGACGGCAAAGTGACAGCTGCGGAGTGCTGGAATGGCCTTCAAGCCGGCGGGTCCGCCCCAGCCCCCCGCAAAAGAGAAGGAGTTTTCCTGCTCCGTGAGACGGGGGCAGCAACTTAAAGCAGACACGGGCAGAATGCGGCGAGATCTGACGGAGATACATAAAAATGTACATTAAATAAATGCAAACTAAGTGAACCCAGACCAAATGCCAATTAAAATGTGAATCCTCTGCTAACCTCACAGCACTAGAGGAACGCGAGCGGCTGTCCCGGCTAATACTAATTATCCACCGTTACCATACTGATGATGATGGCGGCGGTGATGGTAACGCGAGGTCTGCAAAGCCTCCGGGCCAGGGGAGACTGCCCGCAGACGGAGCCGGGAAGGGCGGGAGCGGACGGACCAGGGGAGCCCCAGACCCTCTGAGCTCACAGGGAGAACATCCCCGGCCCCGGAGCCGAGGGCGGACATCCAGAGGGCCGAAGAACGGATTACTGCAAGGGGTCCCTAGTCACTGATGCTTTCTCACGGATACAGAGCGGATGTTATCATCACATATTGCTATCATAAATATGTAAATTTCTCAATGGAGAGAGACTGAATTTTGTTATTACATATTATTACAATCCATGTTATATATAATCAATATAAAAATTTCTCAATGGATAAGAGATAGAATGTTATATATTATTATAATAAACATGTTACATATAATAAATATTATGAATATATAAATTTCTCAACAGATAAAGATTGAATGTTATTTATATATTATAATAAACATGTTATATATACATATAAATATTTAAGTTTCTCAATGGATAGAGATTGTAATATATTTATTTTTATAATACATAATAATACCTTTTAATCTCTATCCATTGAGAAATTTACATATTATATTAGATATAACAAATTTATAAATATAAATATAGAAAATTATTAATGGATAGAGATTATTATATACAATAAGAATAAATCTATCATAGAACATATAACAGAAATACATAAATTTATATTTTGTAAATTTATAAATACTATAAATATATGGATTTGTAAATTTCTCAATGGATAGAGATTAAAAAGTATTATTATGTATTATAAAAATAATTATATTACATATAATAAAAATGATAAATATATAAATTTCTCAATGTGTAGCAATTAAATATTATCATGTTATAATATTATATTATACTTGTAATATGTTTTTATATGCTACAAATATATTGTTTTATATATTTTATAAATTTAACATATACATTTATAACTATGAATATATAGATTTCTCAATGTATATTTATTATTGGATTGAATGAATGTATATAATTATATATAAAATATGTTATAAATATATAGTTTTATATATTTTATAATTTATATATATAAATTTATAACTATATAAATTTCTCAATGGATATTATATTATTATTGGATTGAATTAATATCTATTATATATGTAATTATATGATATATAATAATATATATAACAAATATGATAAATATATACATTTATAAATAAAAATATACACGTTTCTCATGGACAGAGATTAAATAATATATACTATTGCTGGGGGAGGTGAGGGATAAGAAACTGGATATTGCAAACAGGCCCTCATTAAAAAGCTAGAAAATAATGGTATTGGGGAGGGAGCATTCAGTGCCCGGAATCAGAAGGTCGGCTCCGAGGCAGGCCGTGTGATGGCGGCTGCGTCCCCTTCCTCACTCGGCGCTCACCCCACGCCGGGCTTGGTACTCCACACCAGGAATCCAAGTACTAAGAATGAAATCATCCCATCCTCCCTAATGAGGAAGACAAATAGATTTAATATGTGTGTGTATGCACAAGCTCACAGGAGCATTAATATAAAGTGGATAAAATAGAAATGCAATCTATACACTACAGCACAGGGCAGATGGGGGGCAGTGCCGCTGTCGGGGCAGCATCTTCCCAGGAACGGAGGCCTACATGGCTGAGCCAAGGACAAAGGAGCTTCCAGGGCCGGAGAGGCTGGAGAGAGAGGGTCAGTCGGCCGCAGGGGCCAGTGAGGCAGAGGGGCAGCCATCAGGCAACTTTGCTCCTGCACTGCAAAGGTGAGTCACTGTGAAAGGTAACCCTAATAAGGCGATGCTGTTAAGTAATGAATGCCATTAATAATAACAATAATTACTTCTTGTTAACGGTGCAAAGTTGGGGGGGGGGTGATTTGCATGTAGACATTGCTGCTTCGTGATGCAGTTTCCAGAAACGTCCTGGCCAAAAGCGGGGCATCACTGGGCTGCGGGCCGGTCCCAGGCCCGGCTGGACATCCAGCGGGGCTCTGACAGCATGGCTGGTACGGCCGCATTGGTAGGTTTGGGGACATTGTGAAAGTCCTTGATTCAATGAATGACACATTTATTTTTTTTTTTTTTTTTTTTTTCTTTTTTTTTTTTTATTTTATAATTATAACATTTTTTGACAGTACATATGCATGGGTAATTTTTTACAACATTATCCCTTGCACTTACTTCTATTCAGATTTTTTCCCTTCCTCCCCCAAGAATGACACATTTATTGAGAGCTGCCCATGTGAGGAGCACTGGGCTAAGGGGGCTACCAAAAATGGGACGGTCCCTGACCTCAGGGACTTTACATTCTAATAGGAGAGAGACCTTAAGTAGGGAACACGGTAAGGACAGGAGGTGGCGCTGTACGGGAACAAACGGACACATTCCAGGAGCAGCATCGAACTGATTGGGGGGTCCTAGACTGGAAACTGGAGAGAAAGGGGAGGAAAGAGCAGCTGCCGAGAGGATGCGGGGGTACATGAGGCCTAATGGGGCCCCTGGCCAGAGTATGTGCTCTCACCAGTGAGGAGAGGGCCCCGGGCAGGAATCCCAGAGCTCAAAGGGCTCAGCTCTCGGGGCCATCACCCGTGGCACAGTGCCTGGAGCCTAAGTGTATTTAATAGATGCTCTGTCTGTCTCCCCATTTATCTCTCTCTCCATCCGTCCATCCATCTATCTAACTATCACCTGTCCAGCTGTCTGTCTCTATCCATGCATCTAAGATCAATCCTCTCTCTATCTGCCTATTCATCAGTCTCTGTCCATTTATCTCTTTCTAAGATCATCTACCTAAAAATCACCTGTCTCTCCATTGGTCAGTCTGTCTATCTGTTGGTCTGTCTGTCTGTCTAACTATCTACCTAGGAGATTTCCTCTCCTCCAGCTCCCTGAGCTTTCCTTAAAGGAAGCAGCACCCACTCACCCATACGCACACGCCAGTATCTGGCCACTGTACCGCGGGCCTTTGTGAAAGCTGAGAGGGACACGAACCTTCGGGTTTCTTCATCTAGCTGGAGTAGATCTCTGAATGACTCCAACCCCCCCAGACTCTGGCGGGGGCCTCCGAGGCCGACCCCTACCCCACAAGCATCTCCTTTATGATACATCTCACCCGGGGTCCTCCAGCACTTCTTACCCCTCAAGGCAACACAGCCCCCGCACTGAGTCAATAGCCAGTCTCCGCCTGTGAGCCTCAGACAATCGATCTGTTTGCTGAGAGCTCCGCTTTGTGACGCCCTGATATCGTCTCACTAACTCCAACAAACAGATCACCTCCAGGAACAAATCGACTCCTGTCGATCCCGCTGCTCCTCTTCCCTCCATTTCCAGTCTTGTTACATCTCACTCTCCCCTCCCTCATCATACAATCAGGCGCTGGGTCCCCGCCATCTCTCAACTGGAAGACTTCCTCCCAGGCCCCATTAGCCCATTCAGACTTTCAAAAAGGATAGAGGACCAGGAGCCCAAGGGAAAGCCCAACCCCGTCCCCCATACATATTTCAGAGTCTGGTAGAGGAAGCTTTTATCAGCCCAGAACCTTGGGGAAAAGAAATGTGAGTAAGATCACACATACAAACACAATATATAAGTGGCAGAGTCAAAATCAATAACCTCTCATTACGTATTTGGCGGTCATGGTGCAACACGGGGAAATCAGCGTTTCTCCCCACCCCGATTCTGAGGGAGGAGCACAGCTCCCCCAAATGTCGAGGTCTCATCAAATAAGCACCTATATGTTGTCGGCACAGTATCTCTACCACTAGGCTATGAGCTCCTAGATAGTCACTGACTGTAAGGGTCCTTTAAATGGGCGGGCACAGCGCAACAGGAGATTTGAGTGGCCCAGAAGTATTCTCTGTGGATATAGGCCTGCCCTGTGGGTGGGATCCTGGCCATATTGAAATAGCCTCGTAATGGGTGATGGCTCTCTCGCTGATTGGCTGTGTGCGTGACCTCATAGGCCCTTTATAAGCCCACTGCAGACAGCAGTCGCTCTCTTTAACCTGGCGCTCTTTAACCTGGTTAACCCTAGCCTTGGGTAGCTGAGCCAAGCTGATGGATATCCGAGAGAGGTAAGGAGTTTGGTAGAGAACACGTGGGTCTTCAGACCAGGTGTTCACTAGGGAACTGACAAGTCAGGGCATGATGTAAGTAGGTATAATAAAGGCTTTTAAGATTACACGTGGCTGTTCTTAAGCTTGCTACTGGTTATTAAACTATATTCAAGAGATCGTGGCCAGAGATCTTTGAAGGCCCCAGAGGAGGCAAGCCGGGTAGAGTTGACACTGCAAAGGTCAGTGTTCAAAGGTACTCTGTTGGGCCTAGGGCAGACTGGTAATTATAACTGCCAGGAGGGCATGTTACAACTGAGCTTCCTTGGTACCCCAGAATTTGGTACACAGGCAGTGCTTAATAAATGCTCATTGACAGACTGAACTGTTGAGATAATACAACATATTGCTTGATAAGAGGCGGTAGATTCTGAGTCCCATAGCTGATGGGAGATAGTATCCTGGGCTCAGAAGAGTCAGATGTTTGGAATTTAACTTCCAAGAGCTCCAGCAGCGATCAGTGGAGGCATTTATGTCTTGCAAAAAAAGCAAAGCCTCTCTGCCACTTCCACTGATTTCTCCTCTTCTTCTCCTTTGGAGCCGAGAAAAATAAACACAACTGTCTTTCAAAGACTCATCCCACCTCCCCCAGGCTTCTCCCTTCGAGGCTACACACTCCCAGTGACTGTAACTCATCTCCATGAACCTTCCAGATCCGCCCCCATCTAATTGCTCCTTAAGGACGGGTCCCAGATTCTCTGTGTCTGTTGTCCATCACATCAATGGGAGACAGCCTTGAGCATCCCTCCATTAAAGTCTAAATTAATTTTTTTAAACTAACAAATCTATTTTCCCTCTCCCCAACTTCCTCCATTGAAAAAAAATCAAGCAAAATAAATTCGAACGGCCATGTCCAAAAGCCATTCAACTCATTCTGCAGACTCAGTCTGTGGCTTTTCTATCAGCAGGGAAATCTCAAACATCCCTTTTGGAATCACACTTGATCACTGCCATGATAAGGTTCCGTATGTTGCCTTCACAATGTCTATCTTTGCAGAAATCGTTTTTTCTGCATCAGTTCAGAGAAGCCTTCACAGTTTTCTCTGAGACCATCATTTCCTACGGCATGATGGCTGTTTTTGCACCGTGACATTCTCCAAATATCAGGTACCCCCTTAGTTTTCAGCATCTTGACAACACAAAAAGGAGCTGCCTCTTGAGAACCACCACGTTGGCTACTCCCTCAGCAACCGGGCCTCCCCCCCCCTCTTCCAGTCTCTTCTCCTAGGTGGTCCACTCTGCTCCCCAGCCTGGTGATGGTCCAAGGACAAGGAGGATACCATGTTCAAGTAGTTTGACCCCCCAAGAAGATTCAAGAAGGTCTCTGCTTTCTGACTGCCTGGGAGGGAGAAGCACCCAAAGTTTTCAACAATTTGAGGGGGAAGGACAGGAAAATCTAATTTTCCATTTCTGCTCTACTTGAGAATAGCTGGCAGGTGCAAGGCTCTCTGTCCCAGTGGCCATCAACATGGACCCCCTGGCTCTTGTCCATCCACTCTAGAGGAAAGGGGATAAAAGCTGGACAGCCACTGACCAAAGCTTCTGTTAGCCTTGGTTGGCCCCTTCTGTCCATGCTTAACTCCTATGACCTGGCACCTCCCAGACTGAGCTTGTAGGTCCAGAGATAATTAAAGCTCACAGCGGAAGGCTTAGCCTCGTGTATGTCATGGACCTTTGGGAGCCCGGTGAAGTCCATGTATCCCTCCTCAGAAGAATGTTTTTGGAAGTATGATAACCAAGGTAGCTATTGGTGCAGTGAATAGAGCACCAGCCCTGAAGTCAGGAGGATCTGAGTTCAAATCTAGTCTCAGCTGTGTGACTCTGGGAAAGTTACTCAACCCCAATTGCCTGGGGATAAAAAAAAGGTGATAACCAAATATATGATCACAGTCATTAAAGATAGTAAAGGATGGTAATATATTTGAGGACAGATTTGATAAATTTAAGGTAATTTTAAATGTGTGATGGGGCACAAATGTTATATCAGGATCACTGTGCCAGAAGCAGGGGAATACGAAAACATCTGTGATTTCTCTTGGTCAGAGTCACAGGTTATCATGAATCCTTTTCTGGTTTATAAAAAAAGTGCGACAATGCAATTAGGGGCTAGGGAAAAGAAAGGTGCAGTTTCCCCTCTGAAATCCCTACATGGACCCCTTTAAGTACCATGGACCTAGAGAGTCCTTGGAGATTGCCTAAACCAACTCATTCACGGACCAGTGAAGGAACCAGGGTTGAAGCTGAGATCTGAATCCAGTTCTTTTCTCTAAATCATGTTAACTGTTATAACCATACCAGCCTGTGTTTTATCTCAGCTAGCTGGAATTTTGTGTCCAGGCCCCTAGGCTGCTGCTCACACTTGCTGCTCACACCTTCATGGAAACCTTGGCTGCCTGCCATTCCCAATTTCCCAGACTGTCAGGCCTCCTTAAAACCACGCTGGACACTGGGAATTGTCTACCTGTACTGAGTGGCCATTGCATGGACATTGCTCCATTTGGGTTTAAAAAGTTACTTACAATGCCTGCCATCTAAGGGAGGGGGTGGAGGGAAGGAGGAGAAAAATTCAGAACAGAAGGGAATATAAGGGATAATGTAAAAAATGTTATAACTATAAAATTAATTAAAAAAAAAAAGTTACTTATACCCTCATCCTTCTAATTAGTTATCTGGCTCTGACCCTGTATTATCACAACTTATATTCTTCTAAGATCTTTTTGGGTCAACATCCTTTTTTGACCTTATGCCCCCCCAAAAAGTTCCAATGGCTACATGGCCAAAATATTAAAGATCCTATCATTCAAAAGTAGAAAATGACCAGGAGGCACAAATTGTAAACAAAATCAATGCAGCCATAATAATAAGAAAAATCAATTGGGAAAAACTGTCACAGTAAATATCTCTGATAATGGTCTAATATGTAAAAGGATGAGATAAGAACATGAGGCACACCCCCTTTCTTATCTTTCTGGTCTTCTCACACTTTATCTTCCTCCACATAATCTACCTCTCAGGGATACTAGACTATTTGCTATTCCTCAAACTCAACATTCCATCTCCTCCAATTCTAAATACCTTCTCACTTCAGTCAGTCTCCCATGCCTGAAATAGGCTCCCTTCTTCCTTTATCTATTCTTTGACTTCAAGATTCATCAAAAGTCCTCCTTTCTGCAAGAAGCCTTTTTTGCCATCCACCTGTTAGTGTTTTTCCAGGTTCATGATACATATATTATATTACAGAGTAAGGTGCATGTTGTCCGCAAATGTGGAATTCAGAGAAACTTGGGAAGTTCTGTATGAACTGGTTTGGACAGAAGTGAACAAAACCACAAGAATAATTTACAGGGTAATCGCAATAATGTCAAGGTAAATAACAGACAAGAGACTTGAGAATTCTCATCCATGAAGTGACCTATCCTGACTTTAACAGTCCAGCAGGAAGCAGACCATACACATATGCTTTCAGACACAATGTGTCTTTGTTTTTTACTTTACTATGTAACTCTTTCTTACAAGAGTGGCGGGGAGATGGGATGAGAAGTTTTTGAAAAGTGACAATGTTGTAAAAAAAAAAATTAATGAATTATTCAAAGCAAAAGAACTATGTCTATGCAGGTCTCCTTTACTCTGTTATCCCCCAAGCTCTAACATCCCAGACAAGGATGTTGCTCTAAGAGAGAAGAAATCCTTTCCCACCACAATCACAATACAAAAGGAAAAGCCTCTAATTCTGTAAAAGTTGCCACTGAAATGCATCCTTTTCCTACCCCCAAAATAGGGTCATCCCTAAAGAATTCAATTAGTGCCTTGCTCATTGTGCCGCAAGCAAGCACATCGTAAGAAGGGGAAATTTCAGGAGGATAAAAACATGAGTAAGAGCTGGTGCGCTTCAGCCAGCTCTGGGAGGAGTTCAAATTACTCCACTGTCTTAAAAGCAGATGTAACACATCTGCAGTAAGAGGCCGCGAGCCAGGGTTTGGGAACAGTGGGCTTACAGGAGAGCTTTTTAGGTAACAGAATTCTGAGCTCCTCTGGACCAAGGCCGGCCAAAAGCAAAGCCTCCCTCTCTGAACTGTTACCCATTTTTGAATAGGGAATGGATGAGTTCTCAAGGAAGTCCATCAGGCTTTTGGATAGCTTTCTCTATCAGTTCTCTAATTTCTCCCCATGCCTCTAGGTTCTGTCCACTGGGAAGAAGCAGAAAAAGTCTCATTCCTTTTATACATTACAGCCCCTCGGATATATGAAAGCGGTGAATCATTCCATCTCCCTCGCCCCCGAAAGGCTCCTCTCCAGCTAAAAAGTCTTAGTTTTTCCCCACATATGGCATGTTTTCCAGTCTTTTTATTGTTTTGGCCCTTTATCTTATGGACTATCCAGCTAAATTTCAATCTTTTCCTTAAAATGTAACCCAGCCCCAACACAACACTTTAGATGGAGTCCAAACAAGGCAATACAGGCTTTCCATTTTCTTGCTGCTACTTATGTCTCTCTTAATTCAGTTTAATCTGGTTTCCATTCCACACTAGAAGACTCGGAATGACCCTGCAGCCCTCAGACCCTTAGATTTTTTTCCCAAGACAATGAGTGTTTCTGTCACTCCTTCCCCAGCGACCTCTGACCTGTATTCAAAGGTCTTTTGGTCACCAAGAAGAATGTACATTTTTTTTTCCTGCAAGCATGGAAAACACCACAAATTATTCTAGGGAAAAACCCAAAGGTGAGTGAATAACCACTTAATTACAGCACAAGTCAAGCAACATTCCACTTGAATTCTTGAGTCACGTGCAACTACAGTTATTTTCTTTTAAAAATTAAACACAAAGGACTTACCGATAAGAGGCTGTCCGACACCGTGTTTTCAGGTTCAAATGGTCAAGGAAATCTGCAAGAGTATTAAAACAAACAGGCCATAGTCAGCAAGCCAAGTTTTCAAAAGTTGTACTTTCAATCATAAGAGACTGAAACAGTGTTAAGTGTTTCTACTTCTGGTTAAAGATTAGCAAAAACTGCACGGCCTATTTGAGTGTAAAGATGTTTTCCCCTGGATACCACCATTTCTTGATGCAAGTTGGTTTCAAGGTCACCTCTGTAATTCAGTCTTTCAAACAATCAGTCAACAACCATTTTTAAAAGAACTTACTATGCAGCAGACACTATGCAACCAATTTTTTTCTTGAAGAGCTTACTATGTGACAGACACCATACAGCCATTTTTTAAAGCTCTTATTATGCAGCAGACATTATACAACCATTTTTTAAAGCACTTATTATACAGCAGACACTATGCAACCATTTTTTAAAGAGCTTACTATGCTCTTAGGGGGAGTGAGAGTAAGTAACAAGTACAAAATGGTGCTGACATCTTCAAAGTACCCAGAAAGGGAATAGGGAAGTTTGGAGGAAATGATGGGGAGGGGCTGTTTGGGATACCCTGACACTGAGATGCATTAGGGCATCAATGGCAATTGAAGAAGAAGGTCCAAGAGAAGTTAGGGCTAGATAGGGAGCCGTGGGAATCATCTGCATTGAAATGATGATGGAGCCCATGGGAGCTGATGAGATCAACTGGTGAGATAATAGAATAAGGCAAAGGTCCCAGAGATGTGGCTGGAGGGTGTAGTGGATAGCCAGAATACTGGATTAGGGTCAGAGAATTCTGTCCCTGACATTCATTAGCTGTGAAACTCTGGACAAATCCCATTAGCTCCCTCAGTCTTAGCTTCATCATCCCTAAAATGGAAATAACAATAGTACCTACTTCCCAGGGTTGTTGTGAATATCAAGTGAAATAACACATTTCAAATCTTATAGAAGCATCACCTATTATTATTTTAATAATATAATTATTGCAGCAAAAACATCATTGGTCTTTAAATCGGGGGCCTAAGTTTGAACCCCACCTCTTATATGCTAGGTGACCCTAAGCCAGTTAATTTCCTTGAGACTGTTTCTGTAGAAATGGAGGTGATCATTTCTTTCCATTACCTCCTACTTTAGCTACTGTGAGGAAATTAAGTTCAATAAACATTTATTAAGTACCTATGGTATACCGGAGGCCCAAAGTCCCTTCCCTTAAGAAAAAGTAGCTTGTGTACTAAAAAGTGGGATGAGAAGGGAAGTAAAAAAATTTCATTCTCAAAATGCAGCAATCGTTAGGAGGCAGCAGCAACCTCTGTTGCCTTTTCTATGACAGGATATCAGAAACAGTATTGATTGGAAAGGCCTGCCTTGAATTCTACAATTTACTCAGCTTTAATCCAATTTGCATATGGGACTACAGCAATCATACATTAAGGACACTTTCTGAAAGGTCTGACCACTTCCAGGCAAGCAGAACTCTTGTTGGGGTTTTTTTTTTGGTGGTGGTGGTTGTTTTTTTCTTTCCTGGAAACCTGTAATCAATTTGCAAAAGCTAAAAGAAAGAAAACAGACAAAATCCCAGCTCCTTTAAGCTCCTGGGGTTTCAAATGACTTTCAAGACAAACATGTTTTAAAAGCCCATCTATTTCAGATGCCTTGAACATCGGCCACACATGCTCAGTCTCCCTGCCCCCCAGGACCCCTGTTCACTCCCTGCCCCTAACTTAAACAACATCTCTCTTTTCAGATTGTCATCCAGGCCTACATAGAATCCCCTTTGGGCAGCAGCTAGAAGCATTAACCTTGAAATCTGTGTCTTTTCTCTCTGCAACAGGGGGAAAGACACAAACTCCCAGATCTGGGGCAGATGCTGACCTCTGGAGAGAGGCAAGGCACTTTTCTCGGCTCACGTCAGAGGCTGGACCATATCCCAGGCTGGGCCTAATCACTAACAGATTAATGCAATTTGCTCTAACATCTACCCTCACTATTACAGGCAGAATGGAACACACATCCCGAACCTCCCATGGAAAATGCTGGCTGCTGAAACTCCTCGATTCCTGACTAGATTCCACTGGCATCTTTTTGGGCTCCTCCCATCCCCATGCTGTTAAAAAAGGGATATTTTTTTCCTAATATTAGTTCATTTTCAAAAATTCTATTTATTTTTTGAAGGAATAAAAATCTGCCTTCTCTCCCTCCCAGGCCCACCCACTCTGAAAAAGAAAAACAAAGTCCTTGTGACAGATATGCAAAGTCAAGCAAAGGAAATTCCAAACTGGCTGTGTCCCCCAAATACAGAGCTCATTCTATGTCCGAGTCCACCAGCTCTGTCAGGATGCAGACAGCAAGTTTTCCAGGTCTCAAATTCCCCTTTCCTTTATGAGATATGGGGTTGAGGGGGTAGGAGGCGGGCAAAAGGAGGCCTTGAATGCAGAGGACAAACTGGGCCGACTCTATCCGTTAGCCACAATGTTTATTATGATTTCCGATTTTTCTGAGGCCGACTCAGGAGGTCTGTGCTCCATTCTGTCTGACAGTTCTGAGTCTCTTTCATGCTGACATTTCTAGCCTTACTCTCCTGGTTCATAAACACAAATGATGAGAGGAGAAGATCAAAATCAGAGATAAGAGAGGAGGGATCAGGGAATGGTCTTTATCCCCTTAGGCCAGCACAGAATCTGACATTCCCACTGCTTATCCCGGAGCCTCGGCAGTCGGAGGGGGACTCCCCCCTACCTGGCTCGTGTGCCCTCCCAGGCTGCAGAGGCGATCCAAAGGGCCCAACATGGCATAAACGCCGGGTACCATCGTTACTGTGAGCACGTGGACATCACAGATCTCACGCAGTGACAGGCGGCGCAGCGCATGGGGATCGGAAGCAGGAAGACTTGGATTAAAATCATGAGCTGTGCTACATCACTTCCCATCTCAGCTCATCTGCAATCCCAGAATCTTCTCATTAATCAATCAACAAACATTTACATGGTACCTTCTGTGTGCCAGGCATTGTGGTAAACACTAGGAATTTAAAAAAGGGGCAAAAATTCCTGCCCGGAAGGAGCTTGCATGGGGCAGACACGCCAAAAATTACGTACCAGGGGACACGAGCGAGATCACCCTGGAGCATGCTCACAGGGGACACTAAGAGGGCCAGGGAGGCTTCCTGGAGAGTGGTTTGGGGGGATGTGAAGCCAGGGGAGCTGGGAGGAGAAGGGGAGGGAATCGGGGACAGTGAAAACCCTTAGAGACCTGGGAGATGAAAGGGCAAATTGGAGGACTTCTCCTTGCCATCCTGAGCCAGACAACCTGAAGAATCCCTTCTAACAGATGCTGCCATCCCCAATACTCCCAACCTCCAAGCTTCATGGGATGAAGAGCTTTCAAAGCATAGAGAAATAATAATAGAAATAAAAATCATGTGAGAACAAGCCCAGGTGGGTATTATTTATCCCATCATCCTGTCTGCCACTTGAGTCATCCTGAGTGTATTTTCTGCGAGCGAACAGAAGATGAGCTTAGATCACAGTATTTCTTATTCAACTACCCAAAAAACGGCCATTTATCAGCCAGAACAATAATCTGTAAAAGATTAAACATAAAAGAATAATGGTAGGCTAGCAGTCTGTTCCCAGACTATTTCTATCTGAACGCCATCAAAAAAGATGAGGAGAGGAGGCTGCACAATAATAACAGCTCGAGAACATACAAACAGCAATCAGGCTGAGACTTCAGGCCACAGGGCAGGGCTCTGGAGCCGTCACCCCAGATGCCTCTCGCCACAGAATTGTCTCCCCCCCTACTCCCCAATGTGGAAAAGGAGCTCTGCTTGGTACAGCTGAAGCGCCTTCTCCACCTTCCCTCATCCTTGTGCTTCTATTGCCAGCATACAGTACAGGGCTTGGCAAAAACACTTAATAGATGTTCTTTCCTCCCTCCCTCTCTCTCCCTCCCTTATACCTTCTATTTTCCCTGTTTTCTTTCTTCCTTCCCTCCCATACCTCTCTCTTTCCCTTTCTCTCTTTCACTTCCATCCTTCCTTCTTTTTCTTTTCCTCCCTCCTTCCCTCTTTCTTTCCTTCTTCCTTCCTTCCTTTTCTTTTTCCCTCCCTCCTTTACTTCCCTCCTTCCTTCTTTGTATCTGCATTGTATATATTTTAAATTTAATATTCTTTGTACTATTTCTTTCCCCATTCCACTCCCTCAAAGACATAAAATCCATGAGTATAGAAACTGCATTTGTGTCTGTGAATCCTCAGCACTCATGGTAAGTGACTAGAACAAGGCAGGCCCTTATTAAATACCTTCTGAATAGATAAATCCTAGAAATTTTACTTGACAGACATAGTGGGTAATGAAATGCCCAAGGCCAAATAGCCAGGAAATATAAGAGAAGGGCTTGAAATTGAGACTCCCTTGAATCTAGGGGCACTGAACGTTAACCTTGTCTTGCTTTCTTATTTTTAATTTTGTATTTGGAAAAGGACTGGCCAATGGGGGCCCAGTCCTTAGAGTAGACATCAAAAATACAGCGCCTGCTGAACCAGATGAAAATGTCACTGGGAAATATTTCAAAAATAAAAATATTCAAAACATGGAAAACATGACATTTAAAACTAAGTAAACAGGCCCCTGCAGGGAACCTTCTGTATGGATTGGTGGCTGCTGTTTGGGGCTGGGTTTGGCTCCGCTGCCTCAGCACGTGCTGGGATTAGCCCTTCCTGGTGGGTCCTGTGGTACCTGGATAGTCTTTCCTTCTCCTCCTGCCTCCCTCTAACAGGTGAAGGCTCGGTGAGCCCCGCTCTGGCCAGGAGGACTGCACTGGGGGTGGGGAGGCTGGAGGGAAGACATGGGAGTAAGGCTGACTACAGAAGGCTTAACAGACTCCCCCCACTCCCAGGCCTTTTAATTTTCTTCTTTCTCTGTGTCAATCAAGACTTGAACTGGTCTGAGCTGCCAGGTGAAAGAGAGGGGCTTACACCTGGCCACCAGATGGCCGTGAACGCATGGCGTCCCTGTTATGTTTGCCTCGCTTGTGTTTATTCTTGTTTTATCTTAAGATAATGAACACCTGGAGACGGAATTAACCAGAATCTTATCTCCTGGGCTTCAAAAACACTGGAGCTGGGAACAGCAGTAGCCAAGTCCCTAGGAAGCCAAGGGGGCAGGTGGATGCAGGTCGGCAGGGGATCGCCTTATCAGTCAAGACCTCACGCCCATCCGGGAGGCTGCTTTCCAGCCAGAATGTGAGCCTGGTGGGGGCTGCGCCAGGAAGAACGAGGCACCCTCCACTCGTACTTTGTCTGTCTCACCACTTTATGTCTGGGCCTATTCATCCCAGGGACTTGGTGGGTATGGAAGGGGAAAATGTGTCTCCCACTTTCTGGCTACTGTTCTTCTCAGTAAATACCCTTTGATAAAAGCTAATTGATGTCAAGTAAGTTGATTGATATCGGCAAACACTCGGTGTAGGGACTCCCCAGTAACAATATTAGAAGCTGCAGCAATCCCTAAGGATGACCCTAGAATACCAAGGACGGAATGGTCAGCCACACTTGGATGGCAGAAAAGGATTCTGGGAGTCCCAGGTGGGAGCTGTGTGTGTATGAATACACATGGATTTTGTGTATGTTTTTATGTGTGCCTGTGTGGATGAATGCCCCCCATATAAGTTCTCTGAAGACAGTTTGTCCCCCTTTACATGTTTAACACCTGATATAATGTACAACACATCATGGCCGATTAATTACGTGACTGATCCTGTGCTTTCATTGTTAAAGGATGCCTTAGTGCGGAACCCTGTCCACTGAGTCAGATTAGTGCCTGCTGAGGAGCTGACCATCTTAAGAGAGTTTGGTGCTTTAGGAGGCTCAGTGACCTCCCAGCACAGTCACTATGGGCCAAGGCTGAGACCCAATCAAGAGCTTCCCAACAAGGTCAGGTGTCTGACTACTCTGCCATTCCACAAATTATGTTCACTTTACAAAATTATTTTTATATGTGCATGCATATATGTATATGTTAATAATTGCACATACATGCATATATTTCACACGCATGTATATATGTAATGTATGTAATTGTATATAATTTATGTATCTTATATATACATGTTAATAATTATATATATGTATGTGCATATATTTATGTGTATGTATGTTATGTATGTAATTGTATATAATTTATGTATCTTATATATATGTTAATAATCATATATATATGTATGTGCATATATTTTCTGTGTATCATTCTATATGTGAATGTATGTAATATGTATATATATATCATTTTATATGTGTATGTATATATGTGCATTTATAAATAAAATGATATAAATAAGTGTATATATATATGTACATATACACACACACATACACACATGATTATTAAGTGTGTTCCTCGAGGTAAGGTTATTTTGGCATTCCCATGCTTACCACTTGCATAGCTTTGGATAAGTCATGCCAGTTCTCAGTTTCTTGATCTGTAAAATGTCCTTTAAAGTCCTTCCCAGCTCTACCTCTAGGATCCTAGGTTTTTTGTTTTTTTAAAGAATCTATTATTAGTTCATTATTAGTTTCAAAAATGTGGTTTGCAATTTAAATAAAATTAAGAAACACTATAAATTGGGAGGTTAGCTAAACCCAGAACATTCTATTCTCAAGTCCTAAGTATACCCTTCTCTTAGCTCTTTTAATTCTAGCCAAGGTGTAGCCATGAGCGAGCTCCCGTGCACGCCCAGTCCTGAAGCCCACTTTTGTTTAAACCCGCTGGATTTCGCTGAACAGTGTGTGAGAACGTTTGCAACCTTGGACCCAGTGGTGAGATTCTGCAGTTGTTTCGGTTGGGTTCCCGCCCCCCACCCCCTCCTCCTTTGGAAAGTACGGTATAAACACTTTCTCCCCTACCCCCACGAATGTTACATCTATCTATGTGTGTGCACCTCCATGGCAAATCCACCTACAGCCACGCTGGGGGCACAGAAACAACCCAGGGACATCTGTTTCCTCCGAACCTGAAAGCCCCCAGGAAACCATTCAGGCAACTCCAAAGCAAAGATCTGACAGAGTTATTAACCTGAAATCCCCCCATTGTAGCCCCTCTAAGGACACACTCTGAAAAACACAGCAGTCCAGAAGGGAAGATTTCCAGCTCCTCCTAGAATTGGGTTCCAGATGGTTTGCACTAAGTTGGGCCTCAAATAAACAAAGATATAAGTCGCCTGATCTCCCCCTATCCCAATGGACAAATCTTTAATCAGCCACAGAGTACTCAGTGGTAGATCCAAGGATCTGAAGAATGGGACCATATAGTGATGCGCTGGAAACATCCCTGGAGTCAGAGTCAGAGAAAAGGGTCTGAAAGGATGCTCTATCCTGTATTACCTGAGTTACCCTGGGCTACACGCTTAGCTTTGTGGGTCAACAACAAGAGGACTGGCCCAAACAAGCTGTCCATCAGCACATTTGCACCGGAGAGCCCAGTAGAAGTGAAATATCCAGGGCCTGCTTAAGTCCCGCAAAAGTTCTGAAGAAGCTTCAGTCGGAGTCTCCCAGCTGATTGTAACAGTAGCTTGGAGTTGTTACTAAATCCTGTTTTAAAATAATGCTGTTTATGCAAGCTGGGTCTTCTGGTTAGCATTTCTTGTGTGTGTAGGAATAAGTGATCTGTCCCCTATCTGATTTGCATTTAGTATTTTTTAACTCCCCTTTTGGTGAAACACCAGAGAGGAGCCCCAAGTTACAAGGAAAGCTCTCTCCATGTGCTGGGATTAGATCTAATGAGTTGGAGTCTGATCCTTCTCGTTACAGGACAAGGACAAGCTCCGTCTGATGGAGTCCCATCCAAATTAAGTGTCTAGGCACACAAGAGACAGGTATAGCACCCCTGGCAAAAGTATCTTAATATTAAAAAAATAAAACAAGGAAATTTGTGGTAGAGCCTGAATTTGTACTGAGATCAGGGATTATGTTTTTTACTAATTGTACTCTGATGTACACAGTAGGTGCTTAATAAATGTTTACTAGATTGGAGGCAACTTTTAAAATGAACCAACGAATCCCTGATAACAACTGTTTCCCCATTTGCCCTTGGTGTATTAAATATAGCATCCCCTCTGCTACTTAAAGGACCTTTGGTTTTAATGATGGAGGTGTTCCATCCACTCAAGCACACCGACATCCCTCTTGAGACAAGCCTTCAGTGCTTCTGTGCGGGTCATTTTCTCCTTCCAGAGGAAATCTTCCTTGAGGGCAGGGGCCGAGCTTTCCCCTGCATCCCCGGGTTCAGCCGGGTGCCAGGCGCTCCTTAGAAATGCCCGGTGACTGACTGACTCAGACAATGCGAGGGCTGACAAATCCATCACCCTCCGGTCAATGGGCCAAAGCTGGCCAGGGCGATTTGGACAGCAGGGATGCTGCCCGGACCTGAAGCCTCCCCAAGTTGTCAGAGGTCCTTCCAGAGCTTTCTCGTGACCTGACATCACCTCCAAATTAACACAAAGCCTCACTGGCCCCTGGGCTTGGAACTAGAAGGGACCCGAGTGCTCAGCAAGCTGAACAGATGAAGAAACTGGGGGCCACAGAGGGGAAGATTTGTTGGGGGTCACCCTGCGGAAGCCAACTGAACCCACTTCTGAACCCCAAACCGGCTTCCTATCCATCACACTCCACTGCTTCTCCAAGAGGACTTTAACCATCCAAATCCTAGTTAATTGACGTGCTGAGGGACTAAGGAGTTGGATGGTTAAACAACAAATCTGGATGACATTTAGTTTTCTAAGATGTATCATGCTTTTTTTTTTTTTTTTTTTTTTTTTTTTTAATGGGGGGAGAGTTGTAGGAGGAAGGGAGGCTTTCTCTCCCTCAGCCACGAGACTCCAGAGTCATTCTACAAATATTTGGGTTATGTCCGCTGCAAAAAAGGAGCCGGGCTTGACAGTTAGGGGCAGAGTACAGGAAGCGCTTGCTGGGAGCCCGGACCAGGAAACAACATGGAGTTTGCAGCTTTGGCTTCTGTCGGGTCCCTTGGTACAGACGTGTGGGAGAGGGAGCTTTCTCCACGCCTCAGATTCCTGCGGGGTGAACAAGAGTTGGAACGAGTACTCGATGGATGAGAATAAATGCCAACGGGAGGGCTGCTCCCCCCAGCTCACAAATCTGAAAACCAAAGAGAATGAAGAGAAGGTCCAAGCTCCCTTCTCCTTTATCCACGTCCATCCTCCCAGAAGTCCTTGGACCACAGGGCATGTCTGGCCGGTCTGCTGATTTGTGAGCAAGCTCTTGTAGGCCATCGGATGGTGACAGGAGGACAGAGGGACATTCAGCAGGGAGACGGCCTGCCTCTGCAGCTGGCACGGTGGCTGTCTGCATCAGCAACACGGGGCAGGACTTTGGGACCCCGAATGCCATGTGGGCTGGGCTTTTGTGAATGGAAGAGTCTGAGCTGCGGTCCCTTGGACCAATTAAATCTGGAGGACAATTTCATTGTCTTTTACCCACCTGGCACACAGTAGGAGCTTAAGAAATGTTTAGGGAACAGTTAGCCTGGTGCTTCTACTGCAGGTTAACACTGCCACGGCCAAGGTTTAAAAAGGGCTCCACTCAGCATCTGGAGATCAAATATGCGAGTTAGCAACTCAAGCAGTGAGTCCGATTGTGCAATAAGGTCATCCAATTCAGGGCAGCATCTGCTTTGTTGCCAGGACAATGGACACAGACCCTGTCTTCAAGGGGCTTACTTCATATTGATTTTATAAATATTGTGGGCACATATGTCTGGGTACATGCAGGTATTCATCCATGCAGGTACATATTGTTTCTTCTAGAGAATGTAAACTCCTGGAGGGCAGAAATGGTCCCTTTTATGTCTGTTTTCTCAGAGCCTCGCAGAGTGCTGAGAGAGAGGTACACGTGGGTGATTCGCAGGCCTGGATTTGACATTTTTTGATATGGGAACTTCCAGATGCGCCATCTTCCTCTACCCATGCAGGCAGTCCCTTCACTTTAAATTAATCTTAAGGCAGTTGACTGAAGCATTGAGATAGTAAGGGATTTGTTCAGAGACACAGAGCCATAATTGTCAAAGGCAGAATTTGAATCTTGGGTCTTCTTAATTTAAAATCTCATTTTATTAAAAAACAAAACAAAACCCTAAAACTTCTTTGCTCTCTAGGGCACGAACAGTTCCTATCAATTCGAATAGACTTGAGATGGAAAGTGTCATCCGCATCTAAAGAGAGAACTATGGGCACTGAATGTGGATTGAAGTATAGTGTTTTCACCTATTTTTATGTTGTTTGTTTGCTTGTTTTTCATTCTTTCTTGTTTTTTTTTTCCTTTTGATCTGATTTTTCTTGCACAACATGACAAATATGGAAACATGTATAAAAGAAATGCACATATTTAAGCTATATCAGAATGGTAGGGGAAGGAACACAAAGTTTTAGAAAAATGACTGTTAAAAACTATCTTTACATGTGTTTGGAAAAATAAAATACTATTAAAAACCCAGACCAGGGGCTAAATTTGGCTCTCTGGCTAGTTTGCCCAAGTTACCCACAGTCCATGCTCATGAATGCTGGACGGGCAGATTTCTACTAATGATAAATATACAGAAAATTAAGTAGAACCGTTTGGAGAAGTGCTCACAAGTGAGGAGATGGGCAACAACTTCTCGCAATATGAGCTGCTTCGTTGGCTAGTTTTCTTTGTATAAGGGAAGGCCCAACAGTGGCAGGTACAACATTTCTCCACATGGGGAAAGGGTCTGTGTTCCATCAGTCTGACTCCTGAGGTGATCTGGAGAGGAGTGCTGACTGAGGACTGATTCCCCAGGACATCCAAGCGGGGTTTCCACTATATACTTTTGAATTATTGTGCACTATATTGCCTTTCCCAAAGGCTGTGCCATTTTGCATCAATAGAGGGCTAGGGAAATTTGTGGGATGCCCACCTGGAAGTGAAATATATGACACCCATAAAGAAAAATGAAGCCCAACTAAAGAAATAGCAGCAAGAGGGCAAAAAGTTTGTTACCAAAACATTCACAGTGGGCAGATAAGGAAAGGGGGGAATTACTGCAAAGAAAGAAGTGGCGTTTCCGCTGAGCCTTCTATTGCTAAGGCTGCTGCTGCATCCCCTGAAAGTTCACCTTAGCATAGCATATATTGATGAGGGTAATTAAACAATTATTAACCACAGGATTTCTGAGGTAGAAGGGACCTAGAAGAGCTATCCTGTGGGGGTGACAAGATTTAGAGCTGCTGAGCCATCTAACACATCTAAGAAAGAATTCCCACTCCAACACCTCAGCTAACGTGGCTGACTTCAGGTTGCTTGCAGATCTCTGATAAGGGAAACTCATCGCTTCCTTGAGAGCACATTTCATACTTGAAGAGCTCCCATTGTAAGGTTTTTCTTTTTGTCTATCCCGAGGTGTCTCTTTATAATTTCCACTCATTGGACCTGGTCTTGCCTTCTAAGATTAAATGGAAGTCCCCGGATCCCTCCTCACGTGATGGCTCTTTAGACACTAAAAGAAGTTAGTATGTCCATCCCTCCTGTGGCCATTTCCATACCCAAAGAAAAGGTTTCCCTTCTTACAGCTAAAAAAAAAAAAAACAAACCAGTTTCTTCAACTGCCTGGATTCAAGGCACTTCACTTCATTCTTTGTTGCTGTTGTTTTCAGCAAAATTAAGCAGAAGCCCCTATTTATTCCCATTTTTCTGTGCTGCAATTTCCCCTAAAATTAGTCCATCCACTGTTCTGAATATAATTTTAATCTTCTCTTGGAGATTATTCTGATCCTGATTCTGATCATGTAGGATGGTTCCGTGCACAGACAGTGTAGGGGGCTAACGGATGAGGTCATGTGGCAGAGGGGAAAGAACACCGGCTCTGTAGTCAATGGTCGGTAAACATTTACAAAGGGCCTCTTGTGTGTCCGACACTAACGAAAGGCAGACAGCAATGTCCAAACAGGAGAGAGTGGTGACAATCAAGAGAGGGGAGGCTCTGGCATTATTAGGGGATGCGGGTTCAAATCCCGGGACAGTCAGAGACTTATGTTTGTACTTGTGAAGATCCATCCAGAGAGGATGCATGTAAAGTGCTCTGAAATCATGATAAAGACAGCATGCATTTTTCAAGGTCTGCAAAGAATCTCATTTGATCCTCACAACCACTGGAGGAGGTAGGTGCTGTTATTGTTCCCATTTTACAGATGAAGAAACTGAGTGACCCAGTTAATAAGTACATAAGGCTGGCTCTGAGCCCAGGGCTTCCTGATTCATCTTTCTCCTGCTTCAGACAGTTGGAAGCCTGAGGATGGGGCTGCCCTCCAGGGAGGGCTTTGGAGCTGGAGCTCGGCAGTCGGGGAACCCAGGAGGGCAGGATTTTCCTGCTCAGGGCAGTCACTCTCCCAGTTTTCTGCCACCAGGCAAGCTCCACAAAAGGGCAGTGTTTGTTGTGAATGGGGCCCTTTTGTCATGTGGCTCTCAATGCCCACTGTTCACAGGGTTTATTCTTGCTCCCCTCCCCCGAGGATTTTCCCCACCCAAGAGTGACTCTCAAGCCAGTCCCACGGGACCTACAGTAAGTCTCAGGTTTCTAGAGACACTAAAGAATGATTTTTTCACAGTCAAAAAGCCAGCATGTGGGAAGAGCTGCCTCCAAGTGTGCTCAGGGACTGTCCTGGGCAAGCCCCCCGCCCCTAGTACCCGCCTCTGTCTCTCCACAGCTCACACTTAGACTGCTTCTGGGAGGGGACGGAGGGTGGGTCCTGGAGCGAGGGGTTCAGCAGCCCAAGTCACCCGGTGTCTGCACTGAGTCCGGCACCGACAGGGAGATGGGGGTGGCTGGGGGGGAGAGGGGCATCTGGCTGCCGAGGGCGGAGCGGACAGGGCCGGGTTTTCTGCAGGTGAGTGAGGCTCACCAAGCTTCAACCTGACCAAAAGGAAGAACTGGTCTGGACAAAGATATTCATGAGGAGCAGGAGAAGGAGGAGAAAGATAATGAGGCGCTGGATGAGGATGATGTCAAGACAGAGCGGTCACTGGGAATACTTGGGGAATCACATTAACGTCCGGCGCCAAGTTCTGAGTCGGCCCCAAGGAGCCTGTCCTCGGACAGAGAGAGACAAAGGGGAGGAGGTGGTCGAAGGAGCCCAGGAGTCCGTCAGATCATCAGGACGGGAGCAGAGGCAGCAGTGGTTGGATCGTGGTCTCAGAAGTGGGACAGAGAGCTAGAACCCAAGCAACAGGGAGGAACGGGGGTGAGTGACATGGAAGCAAAGGACGGCGGCAGATGGCAGAGAGGCTCACTAACTCGGCGAGTCCGGCTCTGGGGCAGAGAGCTAGAACCCAAGCAACAGTGAAGGACGGGCCAAGGACACGGCCATCGAGTGACGTGGAAGTGAAGGATGGCAGCGGGCCAGAGAGACGCTAACTCAGTGAGTTCGGCTCTGGGGCAGGGATGGCCAGAGACCCCCTTCTGCTGGGGAGGGAGAACCAGAGAAAGATCCACAGGGGACTCTTCAGACTTTCAGAGCCAAGGGGAGCCTGACTGGATGCCTCCCAGGAACCTCCACCACTGCACACCCAGCAAAAGCAGAAGGTCTTCTAGTGAAGATCGGTGACTAAAGGATGTCTGGCTGATGGGAGCCACGACACCTGCCTTTGAGGGCAGGAGCTAAGATGGTGCAGGGGCTAGCTGGCCCAATGGAGAGCTGGAATCAGGAAAACTTGAGTTCCTAGGTGAGACCCTGGCCAACATTTCCTCAGTTTCCTCATCTACAAAATGGGGATAATTTTGTAGGGTTGTTCTGAGGATTAAATAAATTAAAACCTGCAAAATGACTGAAACCTTAAAACACTATCTATCTACTAAACATTATGAAAATGAGAATTTGCTTTGTTCAGAGGACAAAGGGAGGAGCAATGTCTGAAGTGGCAAACAAGGTTGACTTGTGATTAACAGTGGGAGTCCTGTGTGGGCAGTGCACACAGTAGGTGCTTAGCAGATGTTTATTGATCGATGGACCAATTTTCCTGGTTTTCTGCTGTTGTTTGTTACTGGCAGTTGGGCCAAGCCAATGACAACTTAGAACACCCAAGAGCTTTCTGGAGTCCTCTGCCAAGCTCTCTTCCCCTTCATGCAGTTTTCCCCTCTTCCCTTCGCACTACTTGGCTGAGGGAAGTATTGTGACACAGTCCTTGGTTGGGCGGCCGCCAGCTCCAGGGCGAGCTTGAGCCTTCATGAACACTGTGACGCTTGAGCTGCAGGAAAGGCTCCCTCTACAAAGTCTTTTTTCACAGGCCTTCCTCCCAGCTGCTTATTCCCCTCTCCCCCACCACGTGAACATTCATAAATGACATCTACAAAGACCCTTCACAAAGCCCTCTGTGAGTAACTGCTATTGCCTCTGTTTTATAAACGAACGAATCGGGGGTGAGGGGAGTCAAGTGACTTGCTTAGGATCATTCGACTAGAGACAGAAATAGCCTTTAAGGCAGGTTTCAGTCACTCTTCAGCCCAGGAGGGAAGGGTTTCAGGCTGAAACCGCAGCTTGAGGAATCGGTGTCCCTCTTCTAAATACTCTGATGCTTCCTTGTCCTTGGAAAGATCCCATTTCCAAAAGCATTCACCCAAGGTGACAAGACGATGAAGCCCCTGGGGCAGCCCCTCAGAGCAGGAAATCATCAGGCCAGAATTGCTGCAATCAGCGAAGGAGCACCAGGAAGACTGGGCCATGGACACAACATGGCAGCCCAATCATGGGCCAGGGGGTAAAATGGAGGTTTTGATGGTGGTGGGAAGCTGAGTCCGCTGGAAGGCTTCCAGGAGACACAAACTCAAAGAGAGCTGAAGACTCCCAAAGGCAGATCTGACCTCAACGTAGAGAAATGCTTCTTTCCAAACATCAGAGCTCCCCCAAAGGGCGATGAGGCGCCATGGTGGGGAACAAGCTCTTCCAGAGAAGGCTGGGATGCTCTCAGGGAGGTTCCTGCTCAGTTATGTCCTGTAAGCTACTATGGACTTGGGGAGTTCTGATTCCCACAGCATGGAAAGGAGGATGAAAGCGATGGGTCAGGACCAGCTGATGGACCGGAAAAAATGGATCAACAGGCGAGCTCTGGGATCTCACTGGCTGCTCTTGACCTGTGTTCTAAGTGTGCTTTTCACCACAAGTTAATACATACCAGCCAGGTCCCTTTCTGTTCTTACAGAGGATTAGTGGGCTCATTTAGGGTTAAAATATATCTTTGCTCCAAGTATTAAAAAAAAGGATGCTCTAAGTCAGAAAACAATGTAAATAAAATTAAAGACCTATTGCAATTACTTTAAAAGAATGTCCACATAAAAATAGGCTAAAAGATGAAGGACACACTGACATATAAGATTGGGAAGATGGCGGATATTTCAGAGACACCTTATCTTGGGTTGCCCAAGAACATGTAAACTACTTGAAGGCTGGAGCTGTGTTTGTTTTATTTACCTCTGTATCTCTGGGTCCTAACATCAATCAATCACTGGCATTCTTAAATTGAGCTTTCTGTGTGTGTGTCGGCTGCTCCTTTAGGCTGCAAGCTCACTGAGGATAGGAACCATGTTTTGGTTTTTTATGTTTTTACTAACTATTCTCAGACTTTAGCACATGCTTGTGTGGGTGATTAATACATGTTAACGGACTAGATTCCTGGACTGAGTGGCACTATGTGCTAGATATTATACTAGGGCAAATCTTCAAGCAATATAGTAAAATATTAGTAGTAGCAGTTGTTGTGGTAGTAGTAGCTATTGCTAGCACAAACACTGCTAGTTTACTATAATGCTTTAAGTACTATTACAATTACTACTAATATTACCAATTTACTGTTTTGCTTTAGTATATTGTTCTAAGTACTATTACTACAATAATTACTACTACTACCACCACCAGTTTACTATATTGCTTTAAGTACTAATACTGTTACTACAATAATAATTATTAGTGCTGCTGCTACTACTACAACTATCACTATTGCTATTTTACTATAGTGCTTTAAGTACTATTACAATTTCTACTAATATTACCAATTTACCATGTTACTTTAGTATATTGTTCAAAGTACTACTGCTACTATAATGATTACTACTACCACCACCTATATTGCTTTAAGTATTAAAACTATTACTACAGCAATAATTATTAGTGCTACTACTACAACTGCTACCACCACCACCAGTTTACCATATTGCTTTAAGTACTATTACAACAACTAGTTGTAGTAGTAGTAGTAACTACAACGATCACTACTGCTATTTTACTATAGTGCTTTAAGTACTATTATAATTACTACTAATATTACCAATTTACTCTGTGGCTTTAGTATATTGATCTAAGTACTATTACTATAATAATTATTACCACCACCAGTTTACTATATTGCTTTAAGTACTAATACTATTATTACAACAATAACTATTACTGCTACTACCCCTACCACCAGTTTATCATATTGCTTTAAGTACTATTACAACAATTAGTAGTTACTACTACTACTATAACTATCTCTACTGCTAGTTTACTATATTGCTTTAAGTACTACTACAACACTAATTACTACCAGTTTGCTTTGTTTTAAGCACTAAGACTACAACAGTAATTACTGTTATTAATACTATTAGCACACCAGTTTACTATATTACTTTAAAGACTATTACAACAACAATAATTACTACTACTACCACCACCAATTTACCATATTGCTTTCAGTACTAGTACAACTATTACAACAACTAGTAGTTATTATCACTATTACTAGTTTACTATATTGCTTTAAGTACTACCACAACACTAGTTTACTTTATTGTTTTAAGCACTACTTCTACAACAGTAATGACTATTATTAATACTATTATCACCACCAATTTACTATATTACTTTAAATACTATTACAACAGCAATAATTACTACTACTACCACCACCAATTTACCATATTGTTTTAAGTATTACTATAACTATTACTACTACAACTAGTAGTTACTACTGCTACAATTACTACAACTGTCCTTACTACTAGTTTATTATATTGCTTTAAGTACTATTACTATAACAATTACTACTACTATACTACTACTACTACTACTACTACTACTACTACTACTACTACTACTACTACTACTACTACTACTACTACTACTACAATTCTACTAATTTACTATATTGCTTTAAATGCTACTACAATAATTATTACTATGGCTACTACTGCTACAACCATCACTACCAGTAGTTTACCATAATGTTTTAAGTACTATTGCTATAACAATAACAATAATTACTATTAGTACTACCAGCTGCTTTAAGTACTACTATTATTACTACAACATCTGCTACAATTACTACTATCACCATCACTACTATTACTTATAAGTGGATCTTGAATTTAGGTCTTCTTGAATTCATGTGGAACACCCTACACCACACTGTGTTTACATAGAAAAAGAGACTAGATCTGCTATTTCTTTGGTATGGGGAAGTCCTCGCTCCATGAGTTCTATGCAATATTGTCCAGAATGATGAGAGGTTAGAGAACCAGTGCAGGCTCTCAGGCCAATATGTGTCAGAGACCGGAGTTGAGCCGGGCTTTCCCTTCACCAAGCCTCTCTAAATCCCAGGCCATGCTGGCTTTTCTAATTTTTAAAATATTTACCACAAAACCTGATCAACTCTATGGGAGCAGTTAAAAATGGTCTGCTGTTGTCACCTGAATGTCTGAAACTATCTACAGGACAGCAAAATGGAAGTCCAGAAACTCTGGAGTCAGAAGACCCGCGCTCTAATTCCACCTTAGACACCGGTATGATCTTGGGCTGTTCATCTAGCTGTTCTGAAGGACCCTCTCCCCTCAGCCCCACAGATGCCAACGGCCCCAGCGGTTGCTTTGAAAATCCCAGCGCTCTGGTTTTTCCCAATAATTTTCCTTGACCTACTTGCCAACAAGGTATACAGCAAAATGCCAAGTCTAGAAGCCCTCAATATTTTCTCATTGGATGAGATCTAGGAAATATTCAAGTAGGGGACAGCTGCATCCCCAATTCTTTTCCTGTGGGATGAAAATGAAGGGAAAGCTCGTGTTCTTTGTAAAGCCGGACACAGAAGGGTGTTGTCCTGCCAGGGGAGGAGACAGGGCCGGCTCTGTGTGTGTATCTGAAAAGACCAGCCCAAGAACGGCCTCCTTCCCTACTCCAGCTCTGGGGTGCTGCTCCAAGCCCTCCACACCAGACTGGCACTGATTGGGGCATCTGCCCAGCCCCCCACCCTCAGCTGCCCAGTATCAGTGTGCCTGGTGGGTCCTGGCCCTGCCCCACCCTTGGAAACTGCCCTCTCCGTAATTCCTGTCTTTGATCGAGCCTGGAGGACCTGAGGCCTGTTATTCATTCTTCCTCCTTGTGACTTGGGCAAGGGCCACCTCCAGCACAGGCACAAAGAGAGTTCTCTCTCTCAGAACTGTGGGACAGTGGAAATGAAAACAGTTCTGAAAAAATGGTCAGAATGATGATGCGGACGCTTGTACTTCCTGAGCAAAGGTCCCAGGGGTTTTATGGCCATTGGGGGAAGGGTAGTGGAAAGAACGCGGGACAGAAATCAGAGAATTATCATGGAACCCTAGAACAGAAGGCATCCAACCTGAGGGATCTAGGAGTAGTCGATGGCTTCTTAACCTTTTTTTTTTTTTTTTTGTTAAGGGCTTCATGGGTGAAAGTAAGACCTGAGTGTGAATCTAGCCTCGGAAACTCACAATATATATACATACATACATAATACACACACACACACACACACACACACACACACACACACACACACACACACACACCTACAGCACCGGATTGTTGGGAGGCTCAAAGGCAGAGGGTGTCTAGGTGGTGCCTAGAGTCCCAAAGACTCATTTTCCCTAGTTCAAATCCAGTCTCTGACATTTATTTGCCACATGACTCTGGGCAAGTCACTTATCCTGTCTGAGTCATGTGTCAAATGAGAAGGAAATGGCAAAGTACTCCAGGATGAAAATAATTAAACAACAACAAATTGGAGGAGGAAATTTCTGATCGGAAAGTTCCCTGTGCAGGGCTACTCAAAAAAATTACAACCAATGACCAACATTTATCTAAAGCTTTAAGGCATACAAGGCTTCTTTCCTCACAAGGATTGGCAATTTCATTCATTTGGGAATCTCAGCAAGTACGATCAGAGCAGAGCAAAGGACCTTGGAAGCTATTAAGTCTAACATGGCCCTGGTGAGGACCCCGAGACCCCGAGACCTTTAGGGGTTTGGGAGCTGAACTCAGGGTCCCCAACTCCAAATCCTGTGCTCTCCGCACCAGGGTAGGCTTCTCCTTTGTTAGAATAAAGGCTTCCTGAGGGCAGGGAGGGTTCCAGTTTTATTTTTGATTGCTCAATGTGTAACATGGTCTGGTATACAGTAGGTACTTTACTTTAAGCTCTAACTTCTTTAGATATGAAATATAAAAATGTACATCTTAAAATTTGATATCCAAAACATCTCTTTACAACAATGACCATGCAAGGTCCTACTGATCTTAGATGAAGGATTCTACGTGGGGGATAAAAGAACATTTCAAATCAGGTGCTCTGGGTTCGAATCCCAACTCTGTTATTCCTCTCCCTGCCTGGGTCTCAGTTTCCACACTGGTAAAAATCAGTTGGTTCCCTCTATAATCTTTAGAGTAGGCCTTTACTACTTTACATCTATGATTAGTATAAAACAAATAAATTCCTCAAAGGGGGGGGAAGGGGAGTTTGTTTTCTTTGCATCCACAGTGTACACAGTAGGTGCTTAATAAGGATTCTCTTATATGGTTCCTAGCAAGGACATATCCTTTCAGAATATAAGCTCCTAAAGGGCAGGGACTTTCACTTTTGTTTTTGTATCCCATATTGCATAGCTTGGTTGCTACATACAGTTAGTGTTTAATAAATACTTGTTGACTACTGACAGCATGGTATCTAGCACATAATAGGTACCTGATTGTTCTTAGACCCTCGATCTAGTCTCGCTGTATTTAGAAGGTAAGAAAGCTGTGTTCTGGTATCGGCTCTGTGACGGTGTCTCTCAGGATGGGCCACTCATCTCAAGCCTCAGTTTCCTACGGAAAAGGTCGACGATAACCGGGAGCCTTCTCGTCTGCTGCTCTCTTTAATGTAGCATGGAAAGGCCCTTCCAGCCCCAAATTTCTCTATTTCTTTTTCTATTTATCACTTTAATTTGATCTCACAAATTATTTTGGTAACGGGGCCCAGTGTTAATTAATGCAGAGACCATGAATGTCCCCATCCGCTTCCATTCGGGCTCTTTCCTTGTCAGTTCCTATGAGCCATCCCGACCCTGACAAGGGCATGGCTCCATTATGTGAAAAAACCCCAGTCCTGGGCCTCAGTGAGAACAGAAACTCACAAATCGAGCAGGGAGAAGCAGCGTGAAGTTACAGATTCAATCAGCTGTGAAGAAAGGGGGAAAATGTATTTTGAAAAAACATAAAAATAAAACCTACCACTTCCAGGCAGAAATCCAAGCAGAGCCACTGCAGGCCCAGCGCTTCCAATAAATACTTCTGGAGCTTCCTTCCTGCAGTGCCTTTGACTTTGGAACAACAGCCTAAACTGATAGTGCGTCCAAGGGGTGACTTTTTGAACTCCCTGTACTTTGTCCAAAAGGGTTACTGATCTCGGAAGGGGAAGGAAGGGAAGGGAAGGCAGCGGGGAGCTTGCCATTCCATCAGAGTCGATTCACCCGCTTCGGAGGAGAAAGACAATATTGAGGATCCTTAGTTTTAAATGAGAGAAATCACAGAATTCTAGAGCTGGAGACGGATTCAGAATGAATCCTTGTTGACTGTTGGGAGGGGGGACTGAGAAAAGACAGGCTGAGATATGGCCCTGGGCCTAGCAAGGGCCCTTCTGGATCTCCGTCACCAGAGGGAGCAAGGAACAGCCAAGAAGCCAATGTTCCACAGGCCATATTTATGTTTCATCACCTTGACTGTTGTTTCTCCTCTCTAAGATGCTGGAATAAGATAAGCTCCTCAGGTCAAGGTGATTCCTCCAGCCACTGCACGGTCTGCACAGTTCCCCATGCAAAAAGCCAAGAGAAAGAGAATCCGTGAGTGCACTAGGCCGGGGGCTGGGCTCCGGACGCATAAAGGAAACTGGTTGTGGAAGGAAGGGTGAGGGAAGAAGGATGGAGAGAGGCTAGGGAAAAAGGAAGGAAGTAAAGAAAGAGAAGGAGGGAGAGAGGAAGGGAGAAAGGAAAAAGGAAGAAAGGGAAAGAAGAGAGAAAGGAAGGGAGACAGGAGAGAAAGAAAAGGAGAAAGGAAGAGAGAGGGAGGAAGGAGAGAAAGGAGAAGGAAGGGAAAAAGGGGGGAAAAAGAAGAAAGGAAGGGATGGAAGAAAGAAAAGAAGGAGAAAGAAAGGAGGAAAGAAGGAAGGGAGAAAGGGAGGGAAAGAGAGGAAAGAAGGAAAAAGAAAGGAGAGAGGAAAGGAAGGAAGAAAGGAAAGAAGAGGAAAGAAGGGAAAGGAAAAAAGACAGAGGAAAGGAAGGAAGAAAGAAAGGGAGGCAGAGTGAGAGGGAGGAAAGGAACGTAGGAAGGGAACGAAAGAGGAAGAGAAGAAGGGAAAAAAGGGAGAGGAGAAAGAAGGGAGGAAAGAACAAAAAAAAGGGAGGGAGGAGGGAGGACATGGGCCTGAAGAGGAATGGCTGGTGGACCTCTTCCCCAAATAGAGGCTCTAGGAGATACTGTCCCAAGGAGGAGGGGACCGGCTTTGTGGAAGGATGTTCTGGGGAGCAATTCCAGGTGGGATGAGCTGAGCCATTTTAGAGGCAAAGGGAGGAACATTTCTCAGGCACCGGGAGCCAAGGCAGAGGTTGGGACCCGTGCTAAAAATTAGCCCCGAGTTCCTCTGTCACCCTTCGGCTTTCCCTTCATAAACCCCCGGCTTCAGTCCTGGAGTGAGGGACCTAGAGGCCAGAGTCTGCTGTTTGATGAATGGAGGAACGGGGAAAACAGTTTAAGTGGCTTGGCCCAGAACACACAAAGCAGGGTTTGAACTTGGGTCTTTCTAGAGCCTCCTTCCTCCCTGCCTCCTTCCTTCCTCTTCCACTAAGGGCTCTCAGCAGTCCAACTAAGAAGCCGGCCCTGGTACTCCAGGGCCCCAGGCAAGGCTCTGCTTGGCTTCCAGTCCATGCTTATCAAGGGGCGGGTCCCCCATAGAGTCCCTGGAGCCCTGGTCGGGCATCTGTGAGACCCCAGTGGAAGGCCCGCGGCCAGGCCCTGGCTGGGGGGATCTCCCTGCAAGGAGCCGGGTGCAGGAGGAGGATCTGGACAGCCCAGCCTCGTCCTTCCCAACGGGGGACAAGCGGCGAGATTCCGGGAAAGCGGCCTCCTTGCCCGCTTTCTGCCCGTTTCCTGTGTGTATTTTTATCCAGTTCAAGGCCTTAAAAAGTCCCTAGCCACTTTCACTCTCAGTTTCTCACAAGTGGCTGGTTGTTCCCTCACCCAAGCACTGCCAGGAAAGGGGCTGGGGCTGGGGGCGGGGGTCCCGGGGCTCTGGGGGCAGGATCTGGGTGACAGTCGCCGGCTTGGTGACCCGGTGTAAGCCGCCTAATAACCGCTCTAAACCTCAGGTTCCTCGTCTCAATAAGAGGGGGTTGACCAAATCAGGCACTCAATAAGCATTTATTAAGCCCCTACTGTATGCCAGGCCATGTGCTAAGTACTGGGGACAAAAAAAATGAGGCAAAAGTCAGTTCTTGTGCTCGGGGAGCTTTTCCTTGCACCCTGGGCCCATGAACCACACACTTGGGCAAATCACTTCATCTCAGATCCCTTTGGTGAAAAGTGTGGCAGCTGGGAGAAAGAGCTCAAGACCCGCTACAGCGTCTCTGCTTCCCTAGCTCTAGCCGTGTGGCCCGGGCCGAGGACCCACAGGCAAACGCAGATGGCCTCGTTCATCTGAGGGCAGAGGCTGCCTCGCTTTTGTCTCTGAGCCCTCCGGACCGACCCAGAAACTATGAGATTTTCTGCAACGGGCGTGTTCTGTGTCCTTCCCTCTGTCTGTTCATCTGTGTGGGAAGGGAGCCATTTACACCCATCCTCCTCCTCTCAGGCTCCTTAGTCTGCCCAGACAGGCTGCAGGGCGATCACTGGCCTGGCCTGGGGGCCCATCCCTCCCTCCCACACCCCTCTGGCTCCCTCACCCCCCTGGCTTTCCACTGCCCACTAACCTTCTCCCTGGGAGGAGGAGGCCGAGCCCAGGCTCATTCTCACCCAGCAGGTGGACTATGGGTTAGGGGAGACAACCCCCCCCACCCCCTTCCAAGGCAAGCCGCTCTCTCCAAAGGAAACAACACTTTGTTGGGGGGGGGGAAGTGCTTCTATTTCCCAAATGGCAGCTTTGATGGGCGCTCCTATTTTGAGACTCTCTGGGTCCGGTCTCCAGGGGAGGCTGCTCTCGGACCTCAGAATAATTACCACTTCCACTGATTATCCCCACTGCAGGGAGGAGTTAACTGAGGCCCAACAAAGACAAAACTGGGATTAAACCTGGGAACCAGGTCAAAGGTATAAAGCAGATCACTGGGGAGCCACGGAATGGCAGGGGCCTGTGGAATGGGCGAGGCCGAGGGGGTCCCTAGAACATGAGTGTCAGAGGTCGGGGGTCCTTGGAACGTGGAGAGTCAGAGTTTGGGGGTCCCTGGAATTTCTAAGAAGGGATCCATTAGCTCCCCCCAGAAAGTTCCACCACAGAGAGGATGAAGGAGCCCCACGGTAGCCCCCGCCCCAGAGGGCCCCGATCACACCAGGAGGGGCATCGGGGCTGAATTCACACCCGGGACCTCGGGCTTGTCAGCAGTAGCTCTTACCAAGGCCTCCACCACAAGCCCCTTGGGGAACTCCCCTCAGATACTTTCCCCAAGACAAAGCCAAGGGGAACGTTCTGCTGGGAGCCTCATGTTCTTGGGGTGGGGGAAGGGGAGGGAGGCTCTGGTCCTGGGAGCATGGGAGGCCCCAACCCTGCCATAAAGATTACAGCCCTGGCAGAGAGAGTGAAAGCAGAACCGCCTTCCACGGGGGAGCTGAGCTCACCTGGCTCCACAGAAGGGGAGGAAAGGAAGATGGCGCACGCGGTTCTCTGGGACAGGCCGGTCCACATGGAAGTCATGCTCTATCTGACCCCACGGCTGCCCCCATCCATCCCTCTGCCTGTCACCCTGACTCTTGCCTCGGGCTCCTATCCCCTCAAGCACCAGGTCCCACCTTCTGGCCCTCTCCCACCCACCCCACAGCCTCCACCTCTGCTGGGAACCTCCACCCCCTCACGGGACTCCTGAGCAGCCTCCCAGCTGGCTGCCCTGACCCAGCCTCTCCTTTCTCCAATTCACCCCCTCCTGCCAGAATCTGTTCCTAAATCCAGTCCTACAACCCCCTACCTGAAAATCTGACAGCCCGAAGAGTGAACCCAAGTCCTCAGCCTCATTACCTCCAGGACAAATCTAAAATCCTGCTCTGGCCTCCTCCTTGCTCTCCAGTCTTCCTCCACCTCACCTCCTTTTCTGGACTGCCCAGTCCCTGTGGCTCTGGGGATATTCTCTGGCTGAACCCATAACTAGAACTCTCCCTCCTCATTTCTGAGCTTTCTCCAAGCCCTAGCTAAAATCCCACCTATTTTTCCAAATTATTTTCTTTATTTTTCTGGTTACACATGTATATTAACTTTTTTTTTTCCTAAGGCAATTGGGGTTAAGTGACTTGCCCAGGGTCACACAGTCAGGAAATATTAAGTATCTGGGGTCACATTTGAACTCAGGTCCTCCTGACTTTCAGGGCTGGTGCTCTATCCACTGCGCCCCCTAGCTGCCCCTATATTAACTTTTAAAATATGCATTTCTTTTTTTCTTTTACAGTTTTTAATTTTTTATTAACCCTTTTTCTTTTCAAAACATATGCATGGATAATTTTTCAACACTGACCCTTGCAAAACCTTGTGTTCCAACCCCCTGCTTTTCACCCCTCCCCTCAAAGGCAAATAATCCAAATATATTAAACACAAATACACTTTCCTTATGAATCATTTTGAGAGAAAAATCAGAAAAGGGAAAAATCATGAGAAAAAAAAAAACAAAAAGAAAAAAAGGGAAGAAAATCCCCCCTTCCAACGGAAGCTTGACCTTCCTTCTTAATTCTGCTGGCCTCCCTCTGCTGATCCTTTCCTATTTTCCTGTAATTAGCTCTAACGGGTTGTTTGCCTGCTGCCCCTTCCATCAGACTGGGAGCTCACTAGTTTGATGGGAGCCCCCCCAGACTTGAAGGAGCCTTGCCAACCTGGGGCTGCTTCTCTCCAGCCCTGCATTTGGGGGTCCCCAGCCCCTGCATTCTCCTAGAGCTGAAACAGCCCTTTCAGAGCCTCCGATTCCAGCCTCCTCATGTCCCAGAGGAGGAAGGGATGGGGGTCCCTTGGCCAAGGTGACACAGCCAGCAGCAGCCGCAGGGCGAGTGCCAGTTTCAGGTTCCCTTGCAAGGCATCCTCCTGACACTGTTCTGGTCAATCTATTACCCCTTCCCTGCTACTTCTCCCCTCTTCCCTGCCATTTCTCCCCCCTTCCCTGCCATTTTCCAGTCCCCACTGCCATTTCTCCTCGCTTCCCTGCCATTTTCCAGTCCCCACTGCCTCTCCCATTCCCTACCTTCTGCTCTCCCAAGTTACTCATCACCTCTGGTGATAGCGACAATGATCATTTTTGGGAGGTGTCTGTGGGTGGGGAGGCGAGGCGTGACCCTAGAGCGCTCACACTGTGGTTCCTGCTTGTCCAGTTGTCCCGGCTTCTGGGAAAACTGGAAGACCCAGGGCATGGTCAGAGCGGGCTCTTATAACCCGGGTCATCTCCACATGGGACAGAAGTGGATGGGATTTCTCCCAGCTCCTGGCCCTCTGGGAGCTCTGTCTCGGTGGGCCTAGGGCCTGTCTGGTAGAGAACCTCAGAGTCAGGAGGACCTTCAGCATCCCCTCTACAGCCCATCTGACAATCTGCTCAAAGCCCCTGGGAAGCCCGTTCTCTCCCTCAGAATTTACAGGGAGGTTTTCCTTAACACAGACCCAAAATCTGCATCTTGGAAATCGCTCCTTCCTAGATGTTCCCCGTTCTGCCCTCCAGGACTAAGCTCTCTGACTCCTCCCATCCTCCTCCTGTGGGATAGACCCAGAACCTGGTGGTCCTTCTTGAAACAATCTCAGGATTACAAACATTTTCCCCAAACTGTGAAGCTGAGACTTGAATGAGACCCATCATAGGTGGTTGAAAAGGGCACAGAACAGGCCGATCAACCCCTTAGTCCCGAAGGCTACGGCCCGCTTAAAATAGCCAAAGCTGCCAGAGCATTTTTTGGTTTGCCATATCAAGAAATGAACTTCCAGACCGATGTGACTCCCAAATCTTTTTATCAGACAGATAGATCCTGAAGGCTGGGAATCTACCCTCTGTAAGTTTCAAACTCATAAAATCTAGTACCTGTGTGTAATATTTGATGCATGTTAAAAAAAATGGTCCTAACTTTAGTTCTTCTCCACAGGGACGTGATTCAGGCCAGTTCCAATGCTCCTGTGATGGAGAGAGCCACCTGCACCCACAGAGAGGACTATGGGAACTGAGCATGGACCACAACATAGCATTCTCACTCTTTTTGTTGTTGTTTACTTGTATTTTGTTTTGTTTCTCATTTTTTTCCTTTTTGATCTGATTTTTCTTGTACAGCAAAATAAGTGTATAAATATGTATATTATATATATATAAATTCAATATCGTAAATATATTTAATTTACATATATTTTTACCACATATTTAACATATCTATTGAACTACTTGCCATCTAGGGGAAGGGGTGGGGGGAAAGGGAGGTAAATTGGAACACAAGATTTTGCAAGGATCAGTACTGAAAAATGATCCTTGCATTTGTTTTGAAAATAAGAAGTTTCAATAAAAAATAAATAAAAATGGTCCTAATTTCAATTTGTGTACATATGATGGTTTTGCACTTTACAAAGAGTCTTACAGATATTATCTAATTTGGTTCATACAACAACCTCTGGGTCAAGCAATTTAGGTTTCAATCAACAAATGTCTGCTTGTATTTCCTATAGAATCGATGACAGACTTAGAGATGGAAGGGGTGGGAGTGAGGGTGGAAAGAGCTACAGAAACAAAGAGCGAATAAAGCTGCATTCTATCAGCTGTGATGGGCAATCCCAGGTACAGGACGGATGCAACATCAGGACCCATTGGCTAAGCAAGGCAGGTGCTAACAGTCGAGGCGTCAGAAGAGGCTCGATGGAGAAGGGGACAAGCCTCAGGAATCCTGGAAGGACGAGGGAAGGGCATCTCAGGGACAGAGGACATACTGAGCTCTTGTGAAGTACGTGGAGATTCTTGGGTTGGGGGATGAAGGGGCCAGAACTGCCTGAGAGATTATTTGGGGGGAGGAGGATGCACTGAAAGCAGGACACTGAGAAGAGCCTTCCCCAGTATTCCGAGAGTGAGGATCAGAGACAATGATCCACGTGATTGAGAGAAGGGGGCTGACACCATACAGGTACAACGGACAAAACTTAGCAGCTGGTGGGATTCGGGGGAAAAAAGAGTCTAGGGGAGCTGGGAGCTTATAAACCTGAATGACTGGAAAAACTAGGGGATTTGGTGCTGGGTCTGGTGTCAGAAAAAACTATGTTCAAATATAGCTGTGGGACCCTGGGTAAGTCACTTTCCCCTGCCTGCCTCAGTTTCCCCCATCAGCCAAATGGTGATAATAACAGCATCCACTTCATAGGGTTGTTGTGAGGATCAAATGAGATGCTAATTGTAAAGCGCTCAGCCCATAGGAAGTGCTTTGTGGTTGTTAGCCATCATCATCATCATCATCAACAATGGCAACATTCTTGAAAGCCTGGAGGATCTATAATGTTTGGGAGAGAGCAAGGCTGGGCTGTGGGTGGGTAGAGCTTGCAGGGTCAGTAGGACACCCAGGCCACGTCCAGCAGGGAGATCACCAGGAGGATGGGAGATCAGCAAAGAGATTGGGATCCCAGAATCAGCGAGTCAGAAGGGAGGAACCTCAGCGGCCCCGAGTCTGATCTGGGACTCAGAAGCAGCCAGGATGATACACCAGGCCAGACATGTGGCGCTCTGGCCTCTGATCCAAGACCCCCCACGATGCGGGGCTGCGCATTCCCCTTTGGGACAGTTCTTCTGACCCAGGCCCGAATGGATCTCGGTCACTGCTGTTCCCTGCTTCCACCCTAGGTGCGGAAATACTGAGTCCAACCCCTCCCAAGCAGGCCGGCCCTTCCCAACTGAAGCAATCATGCTCTCCTCCTTAAACATGGCTACACAGGATCAGGGCTGGATATACAGGTCTGGGATTAGGTGGGGGATGACTGAATCTAGTAGAGCACATGAGATCTCTAAGGAAAGGGAGAGGGAGAAGGAAACAGAGAAGGGTGGAGGGAGAAATTAAAGAGGGAAAGGAGAGAGAGACAGAGAGAAACAGACAGACACAGAGAAAGTGAGGGAGAGGAAAGGAAAAGGGGAGAGAAAGAGAGGAAGGAAGGGAAAATGAAGAGAGAGAAAAGGAAAATGGAAAGAAAGGGAGGAACGGAAAATGAAGAGAGAGAAAGGGAGGGAGGGAGAAAAGGAAAATGGAGAGAAAGGGAAAATGAAGAGAGAGAAAGGGAGGGAGAGAGAAAAGGAAAATGGAAAGAAAGGGAAGAAGGGAAAATGAAGAGAAAGTGAGGAAGGAGAGAAAGGGAGAGAGAAAGAGGGAGAGAAAAGGAGGAAGAGAGAGAAAAAAGGGAGAAAGGGAGGAAAAAGGAGGGAGAAAGGGAGGGAAAAAGAGGGAGAAAGAGAAAAATAGAGATACAAAGAGAAAAGAAGGGAGAGAAAGAAAGGGAAGTAGGGAGGGAGAGAGAGGAAGGAGAGAAACAGAAAGAGGGAGAGAGAGAGAGAGAGGGAGAAAAAGAGAGGGAGGGAGAGAAAGGAGGGAGGGAGGGAGAGAAAAGGAGGAAAGAGAGAAAAGAAGGGAGGGAGAAAAGGGAGGGAAGGAGAGAAAGAAAAAATGGGGGAGAAAAAGGGAGGAAGGAAGGGAAAATGAAGAGAGAAAGGGAGGGAGGGAAAAAGAACAATTTGGCTGAGCCTAGAGGTCCGCTTGTGCTCAGGGAGGGAGCTGGGAAGATAATCGACTGAAAAGGACTGCAATGGAGAGCTCAGACAGGTAGGAGAGAACACTGCCATGGAAACCAAGGGAGGGGAGGATAGCGACAAGGAGGGAGGGCTCGTGGCGCCCAGGGCGGCTCGCACAGAACCGGGCCAGACAAAGGCGGGTGCTTGGGCAGGGAGGAGCTGCCGGGTGACCCCGAGCCGGAGCAGGCTGGGTCGAAGGGCAGGGCAGGAGCCAGACTGGCAGGCACTGGGAGGGGGCGGGGCGGGTGCCTGGTGTTCCGCAGTGCCAGGTAGGAGAGCCACCAATGGCGTGCCAGCAATCCCCACAGAGGTCTGGGAGAGAGGATGGGGGCCCTAAGCGCTTGGAGGCGTTCGGGAGAGGGGCTGGAATTCAAGCTGAAAAGGTACCAAAACGGCTTCCATTTTGATGTCAAAATCCGGGCTTTTCCATGACAGCATCCCTGGGCTCACATCATGTCTCTGAGCAAAGCCTTCCAAGGGGGCACAGCCCATCTCATGAGGGCCAGCCTATCCTGCAAGGGCATAGCTAGTCACATAGAGGCACAGCCTGTCCTGGGGGACACAGCCCATCCTGAGGGGGCACAGCCAGTCCTGTCAGGGCACAGCCTATCCCATGGGGATGCAGGCCATCCTGAGGGGACACAGCCCATCCTGAGGGGGTACAGCCAGTCAGCCAGTCCTGTGAGGGCACAGCCTATCCCATGGGGGCACAGTTGGTCCCATGAGGATGCAGACCATCCTGAGGGGACACAGCCAGTCAGCCAGTCCTGTGAGGGCACAGCCTATCCCATGGGGGCACAGTTGGTCCCATGAGGATGCAGACCATCCTGAGGGGACACAGCCAGTCCTGTGAGGGCACACCTGGTCCCATGGGGGCACAGGTCATCCTGAGGGGACACAGCCAGTCCCACAGGGGCACAGCCCGTCCCACGGGGGCATAGTCCAGCATCTCGCTCTATCCCAGCCCATCTGGAAGGTTAAATGCAAAGAATCCTGTATCTAGGGGTGAGCACCCGGCTTTGAGTCCTGTTGTTGAGGCCCAACGCACTGTCAAGAAGGGGCTGCACTGGAGCGCCCCCACCCCATGCCCCTTCTAGGATGTGACAGCCGGCACTTCCAAATGTCCCCTTTCTCCTCCTCCTGAAGGGCCCCAACCCCCCTGGGCTCGCTCCTGCTACAGTGACCCTGACACCTGCTGGCTTTTGCTTTCATTTCTGAGCCCTTCCTTCCCCTCTTCTCTCCCCAGGGAGCCGTCCCTCGTCACAAAGATTTTGAAACAAAAAAGTGTTCTCTAGCACATCACTATGTCTGACGCCATACCCCGCATGGGGATGCACTGGATAGTGAGACGGACTTGGAATTGGGAAGCCCCGAGTTCAAATCCAGCCCTCAAAAACTCACTCGCTGTGTGACCCTAGAAAGTCACCTAACCTGTCTGCCTCAGTTTCCTCATCTGTAAAGAGGGCTTACAAGAACGTTCTAGTGAGTTTCATATGAGATACCCTGTAGAGTGCCCTGCAAACCTTAAGCCAGCGTACTCTGCCATATTCATTGACCTTATCTCTTCACTGAGAGGAAGAACTTCCCTTTCCTCCTCCTTTCTCCAGGGTGGAGTTTGGAGATGATCCTAGAAGGCTTTAGTAGTGCATTGTAAGTCCTGGCCCAGCAAGGAGCAGAGGACCCCAGGGCTCCCCAGGGGTTTCCAGAAGCCGATGAACTGGCTCTGCTCCAGTTACTCAAGGTTGGGTTTGAAGCGGGTTGTGGTCCGACCACTCAAACAGCATCAGGTTCGGTGGGGGAACAGCTAGCTGGAGGGAAGGACAGATCTGTCAGAGCCCTGAAGGATCGCGTCCAACCACACAGAGACAAGGCGGAGTATTACTGTTGGCCTGTGAGGGCTAGGCTCAGTTTTTGTTATGAAGATAATTCACTAAGTGAATTTCTGGGAAAATAAAAGGCTTTACAAGGCTGCTTAAAGCATCCACCTGGCTGGCTGTGACTTGTTTCTCCTTTGATGAAGCTTATTAAAAAAAAAAAAAAAGTAATTGGGGCAGAGAGGTGGAGCAATGGATAGAGACACTTACCAGCTATATGACCCTGGACAAGTCATTTAACCCCAATTACCTCTCACACACAAAAGGTGAATTTACATTAAAACAACTTTTTTTTTTTTTTTTTTTTTTTTTTTTCCTGAAGCAGTTGGGGTTGTGACTTGCCCAGGGTCACACAGGCAGGAAATGTTAAGTGTCTGAGGCTAGATTTGAACTCAGGGCTGGTGCTCTACCCATTGCTCTATCCATCTGCCCTTACATTAAAACAACACTCTAAGAGGGGATAAGGATATCATGATATAGGAACAGAGTCACCTCATTTCTGCATAATCAGCAAGTGCCCAAGTGGCAACTCTGTGCTCTGAAGATTACCTTTCAATGGCATTTTCCTTTTTACTATGGTTCTTACCTTGGCAACAACTTGGTGGGAAGCCTGCCAGAAATCCTTGTGGGGGAGGCTGAGGCTGGGGGATTTTACGCTCAGGGAGTGAGAGCTATGGTAGTGCACGGAGCACCAAAACACTGGGCAAGTCTTTCCCCCCTGTCTGCCTCAGTTTCCTCATCTATAGAATGAGCTGGAGAAGGAAATGGCAAACTCCTCCAAGGAAACCCCTTAAAAGGGTGGTAAACAGTTCAAAAAATGACTGAACAATAACATGGCATCAATAAGCCCCTGAGAAGCAGAAGGCAGCCGGCTACCTAAGAAGAAATGAAGGTCATTTAAGGATTTTTTTTCTTTTAATTCAGAAAGTAGTAGTGCCTTGTCTCAAATTCAGTGGGAGAAAGGGCTCCTTTAATCCCCCAACCCCTTTAATCAATCAGTTTCCAAGTCTTGTTGGTTTTAATTCCAACAGCATCTCTCACATCTGTGCCCTTCTTTCCTATCATAGCTACCACCCTCATTCAGATCCTTATCATCTTGTCTGACCCATTACTATGGGAACTAGCCTTCACTATCTCTCTGTCTCTAGTCCATGTTCTACATAGCCACCAAGATACAGATCTGACTCTGTCCCTTTATTACTTAAAAATCTTCTGTAGCTCCCTACTGCCTTTAAAATAAGGGTGGAGAATGTCCAGCTTGTGGGCTGTGAGAACAGTGAAATATTTTGTTAAAGCAACTGCAGGTGATGATGAGCTGAAAGCTAGGCACAATAACCTCCCCCTGCTTGAGTTCTAGAGATTGGTAATTTTGTATGCCCTGGGAAGGATGTTATAAATATCCAAATGGCCCTTGGCAGGAAAAAAAAGGTCACCTACTCCTGCTCTAGAATATAAAAGGGGAAATCTGAATAAATCTTCTCCATGGACACTCCCACCAACTTTTCCATTTTTATTTCATTTTAGTCCCCTTCATGTACCTTCTGGTACAATGCTCTTTTCAGAAACATTTCATCTTACCTATCTTTGTACTTGCAAGCCTGGAATGCACTCACTCCTCATCCTTCTCTTAGCATCTCTAGCTTCCTCCAATGCACAAGTCAGATGCTACTTGATATTACTTTGTATCCATTACATGCTTTGTATTTAGCCACATCTACATATCTTTGTACACACTACTCTCCTTTTCCTCTACAACCTTCCCCTATTAGTTTGCAAGTTTCTTGAAGGCAAGGAATGCTTTTTTTTTTTTTTTTTTTGGTCTGCATCCCAGACATGATGCCTAACACACACTAGGCACTTAATAAACATTTGAATAATTTAACATGCTTTGTGCACCATCCACAGAGAAGATGTGTATTAGGAGAAGCTGTAAGGAAGAGATGGCTTCATACTGATTTCTTCAAAGACATTTTACTGCAAAATTCATCAGAGTTTATTTATAAGATATTTTCTCATTCTCTTTTTGAGAAAAAATTCTGGTCTTGAAGGTGATCATGATAATGGCTTTGGAAAATGGCCAGTTTAATACTACTGTATGAAACCTATTTATAAATCATACATTAACAGCTGGCATCAGACCCTACTTTCTCCTCCTCTGGATTCAGCAGTGACACATCTTTTTGGCCATCTTGCTTTTTTCCCCTTCATTTTAATCTTAGAATATTGATTACATTCTATCTGAGTTCGTATTAGAACATTCTTGAGGAGCTGTGTTCAAAAATGACTTAATCCAGAAGAAAAGCCTGATGAAATTCACTATGTTTGCATTGGGCCACACAGATGCAAGGACAGCAAATCCCAACTGCTTCATATAATAATGTTAACAAAACAACCATTCATATTTATATAGTGCTTTAAAATTTATGCAACACTTTCCTTAGAACAACCATATGAAATGGACAGTGCTATTGTTATTGTCTCATTTTATAGATGAAAAAACTGAGGCCTGAAGAGATCACATAGTTAACTGCCCTCCTCTCTCCCTATCTTCCCCATTTCTAGAGATGGCATCCCTACCCTTCTAGTTCCCCAGGCTCACAACCTAGAAGTTGTCCTGGATTCCTCACTCTCTCTCAGCCCTCACAGCCAAGCTGTTGAGAGGCCCATCAATTTCACCTCAGCATGCTTTCCCCTTTGCATCTTGTAGATTTCACCTGGGTTACATCTCTTGTGGATTTCACCTGTGCAACATCTCTCATCAATTTTACCTCTGTAACATTTCTTGTGGATTTTTACCTCTGCAACATCTCTTGTGGATTTCACCTCTGCAACATCTCATCAATTTCACCTCTGCAAAAATCTCCTGTGGATTTCACTTCTGCACAAGTCTCATCAATTTCATCTCTGCAACATCTTTTGTGGATTTAACTCTGCACTAACTCTCCTCAATCTCACCTCTGCAACATCTGTTGTACCTTTCACTTTTTCATCATCTTTCGTTAATTTTATGTCTGCAACATTTCTCCAATCTGCCATCCTCGCTTTTCTAACATTGCTCCCACCCACCTTTCAACATCATTTCATGCCTGGATCTTACTGTAATAGCTGCTGTCTCTGTCTACCTGCCTACTTCAATTCTCTCTCTATTCTAGTCCATCCTCCATTCAGACACCAAAGGGATTTTCCTCAAACGCAGTTCTGATCATATCACCTCCCTGCTCAATCTCTTCCAGAATCAAAGACATACTGGCCCTCCAAGCCTTTTATTACTTGACCCCCTCCTGCAATCCCAGTCTTCTTCAATCTTACTTCCCATTTGTACTCTTCAATCAGTGCCCCTACTTCCTGGCTGTTCCTCAAGCACTAAATGGCCTCTAGGCATTTTGACCAGCTGTTCCCTATCCTAGGAATGCTTTTCTCCCTTATCTCCATCTTTAGCCTTTCCTGGCTTCCTTCAAGACTTTGCTCAAAGCTTCTCTTCTACAAAGTCCTTCTAGGTCTTTATTGATGTTAATCCCTTCCCTCAAAGACAACCTCCCATTCAATCTCTCTAAATCTTTTAAGTACATAGCATATCATCTCCTGTATTAGACATGTGAACTCCTTGGGAGCAGGAGAAAAAGCCAGAGTACAGAGGCTAAAGTTCTGGGCTTTAAGTCAGGGATATCTGTTTTCAATTCGGCCTCAAATACTTAGGATTGGAAAGGAACGAGCATTTCTATAGCACCTATGTCTAAAGCTAGATCTTCCTGACTCCAGTCCCAGGACTATTCGCTGCACCACCAAGATGGTTATTACTATGACCCGGGCAAGTCATTTTGTTTCTGTTTGTCTTATTTTATAATAGCACCTATTTCACAGGATTATTGTGAGGAGCAAACATTGCTTGTTAACTGAGTGAACTGAGTCCAGGTTAAGGTCTCTTTCGGTAACATTTTGTTAATCTCAAAAGAAACCAGAACCAGGTAAACTGTGAGGTCCCTTCTAATTCTAACGATCTAATGAAGGTCAAAGCAGGAGGGCAAGGCAGAAGTCAGAGACAAGTTCAAAGGAGACAAAAGGTCAAGTCTATGGAGGTAAGGTACAAGCAGATTTGCAGGGGCCAGTGGATGGGCTGGAGGCAGTCAGAATAGGAAGAGAGCCAGCAAGAAGGAAAAGGAGGAGGAGAGGCAGGAAGCGGGCTCTCCTCTCTAGCCAAAGGTTCTCTTGAATGCTGGCTGCTGTACTGACCACCTTGGGCCACAGCCACCAGCATCACCTGAAAACTCCCAGGTCTCCCAGAGCATCCTGGGGCAGAGGCCTGGGTACTATGAGGCTTCGGCATCCTTCTGCATGTGCTACACTAAGGTGACAATGATTGAGGGATCATCATCAGATGTTTACATGTAAAATAAGAATGCTTTCACAAGAGGACCTCGCTCTAAACTATACATGCCAGAAAAGCCATATTCAAACCTGATTTTCAAATTCAAATCTGAGCGTTGAAAGGTCCTACCATCTTACCTGAGCCTTGTAAGGTCCTTAGCTTCTTTCTAAACACAACTCAGGCCTCACCACCTACATTAGGCCTTCAACTGCTGACCCCTAGTTGGAGGTTTCCCCACTCAAATTTTATATGGTTTTGCATTTATTTGTCCTCTGTGTTGTCTCCCCCAGTAGGATGCGACCTCCTTGAAATGCAGAGACTACCTCTGGTTCTGACAGACTGACTGTGTGACTCCACAAGTCCCTTTACCTTTAAGCCTGGTGAATCAAGTTCAAATGGAAACAGATCCCTGTGGCCAGCATGTTGACTTAGAAAACCACAAACTAACATTATCTGGATTTTACAATATTTTTATTTATTTTGTCAAATATGTCCCAATTATATGCTAATCTGTTTAGGGTACCAACTGGGGAATTTTGTAGGAGTCTGCCCCTTAGGCACCTAAGCAATTCTCTAAGCCTATCATTTGCAAAGATGTTGCACTATAAAGGTAAAGAGCTTTCTCACAGGGGAGTTTCCAGTACTGATCTAATCACAGCTCCAGCCTCCATCCCTCTCCTTAGTGATTCTGACACACTGTTGAACTGAATAGAAATTTCATTTTAAATGCTATAGGGAAACTTGTTATTTAAAAGGAATTCCATGGTTAATCCTTAAGCAAATGTACCTGCATGTCTGTAAATTTTATCTATTTCTCTATTTGCCTTTCTTTGTATCCCCAGAGCTAGGACAGTGTCAGTCAAACATTAAGAGCTTAGTGTCTATCTCAAGTCAATAAGTATTTATTAAAGTGCCTACTGTGTGCCAGGCTCTGTGCTAAGTGTTGGGAATGCAAGGAAAGACACGATTTCTACTCTCAAGGGGCTTAAAATCTCATGGAAGAGACTTATAACAAGTTAACCAAAATGTAAAAACAAGGTCTCTAAGGAAACAATTAAGGAAAGTTATTTTGTAAATGTCAGCTATTTATTACGTTTTTATTCTCTGAGATATTTAATAAGCTGCATAGAAAGAGTGGAGGGATTTGAACAAGAAAGGCCCTAGAATTAAGTGGGGCTAGGAAAGGCTCCTGTAGAAAGGAGTATGGTGGTTGGAGCTTGAAGGAAAACAAGCTGGCTGGCCCAGGGGCCACGGGTGGAGATACCCGGTGTCAGGAAATGGAATGTCTTGTGTGGGGTGCGAGGAAGGCCCAAGTGGGCCCCGTCTGTAAGCACTCTGCAACCTTCTCACCTGACAGAGGAGAAGCTAAGGTTAGTCCAAGTCATAGCAGGAAGTCGAGTGAGATTGTCAGGATTCAAATCTGTGTCCTCCTCCTAAGTAAATAAAGATTAGCCAAGTGGAACACTGCCAAGGGCAATGTCCATCCACTCATAAAAGTGAAGCAATTCTCATCTATTCTGCATCCTTTCTCTTCAGCTAGGAGGAGGAAAGGGCGGAGGGTGCTTAAGAACAGACATCAGTTTAGCTAAATCTTGTACATTATTAAACCCAACCCAATTTCCCACAGTCCACTCTCCGGATATAGAGGGACAGCAGGTGAGGCTCCATCTGCAGGGACTAGTCTAAATGAGAGATCTTCAGACCATAGATTTAGAGCTGGAAAGGGTTACAGAGACCATTGAATCCAACCCTTTTGTACAGATGAGGAAACTGAGGCAGAACAAGGCAGGATTTGAACTTCTTTCCTAAAGGCAGATCACTATCCAGGCTATGCTAGAGAGATGCTTGTCTGACTCTATTCCAGAGATGGCCTTTAATCAATCACAGTTCATCAAGCAACGAATATTTATTAAGTGCTCCAGGGAATAAAAAGACAAAGAAAAAATGATCCCTGTTCACAATGAGTCTACAAGACAAGTGCACATGCGGAATAAACATAAAGTGAATAAAGACAAATAGATACAAAATAGTTAAAGAGGAAGTTTGGGAGGGAGGACACCGGTAGTAGAGGGGAATCAGAATAGACTACAAGGGAAAAGCAGATGTGAGGGATTAATTTACAGAGAGAGAAGGACTCTAGCTAACAAGAGACAGCATGGGACAGAGGGGATTCTCCACTTCTAGGGACCGAGGACCCTTCTGATAGTCTGAATGAGCCTACAGAACAGTCCTTAAAAAGCCTCTTCTAATATTTGAAGAAGTGCTCAATTTAAATTAGAGGCTGATGAAAATAAAGACGTGATCCTCCCCTACAAGTTCATGAACCACCACCCCCCAAGACCCCAAGTTAAGAACCTCTGGTAGAATTGGACAGAGTATTGGGCCACACTGAAAAGAGCTATTCTGACTTGTCCAGGGGCACACTGCTAATATGTGTCTGACACATGATCAGCCTCCCTCTCAAACAGCAAACATGCTAATTACAGACAATCCTCCATTTTTCAGGAAATGGAGTCTTCAAGTTCACTTGTTCTATGTTGCTCAAAGTCTCAAAGGTACCTCTTTTTAATAGTCTAATGCAAGCTTTTTAATGAGCTGGCAGTCTTGTACCCCCTGGGACCCATCCCATCCCACCAGGGTTCTTTCAAATTAATTTGGCCAGGAACAGTCTGCAACTGCTGTTGCAAAAACCTTGCTTGGGAATGGGTGGCAACCGGATCCTAAAGGTTAAGAACTTTAAGCTATCCCATAAAGCTTGACATGAGAAGTGAAGCATCTTGGGAACATGGGACATATCTCTGAAGAGATAGGGAAACCAAGGGTAGTCAGAGGAGAACACAGGTGAACCCAGCCTCTCTGGGGTTTTTTATACTTTATCTTATATTCAAGGCCTTTCTCTACCTCATCGGCCTTTCTCTACCTCATCTGCCTGTCCTGCTCCCCTTTTTTCCAAGGAAAAGAGTTTGCCATTCTCAATGTTTAGGGTGAGAATTTTAAGGGTCTGTCTCTAAGTTCCAGAGACAGTGTCAAGAACGCAGGCAGTCCCCTTGAGGATACCTTGAGTGAGTAGGGATGTTTGAGTTGAAGAAGCTTTGAAAAATCCCCAGGTGAGGGAAATTAAGAGATTTAATGAGCTTATAGTTCATTATAGATGAACACGTGTGCATTCAATCGCAGATCCACACATGATCGGGACCTTGCATTCTATTTTAACATTGACTATACCCATACATTGTTGACGAAACGGTGAATTGGCCAAACCATTTGGGAAATCAATTCTGGAATTCGGCTTAAAATGAGGCATAAATGCCCACACTTTATGACCCAGAAAGTTAACCCAAAGGAAGCTAGAGACAAAGACAGAATCCATTTTCACCAATATATTCAGAGTAGTATTGTTTTGAGCTAGTAAAGAATTGGAAGAAAAAATGCCCATGAATATAATAAGAATGTTAATAAGATATAATAAATACAGGGAAGCTGGAAAAAAAACATAAATGAATTTAAATAAAGAGATGCAAAAGAATGCAAAAAGGAAAACAACAGACACTGGTTAAAAAATTACACATGGAAATAGGGGGGGCATGTAGAATGGAAGACATATAATCCAGAGCTGTAGAATTAGGAGCCAGCAGTTTGGCATTAAAGAAAAGGGGGAAAGTAGTCCCCTCCCATCATGGAAGAAGTGAAGGGCTATGGGTGTGGAATACAGCATCCACAGTCAGATGTAGGAGGCCAGGAGTGTTCTGTTTCTTTTGAAAAGAGGAGGAGATGGGGCGTATTTGGAAATTAAGGTGATTTAAAAACAAAAGGTAATGTCCAACTGTATCGATAAAAATAGGATTCAAAATAAGGCAGCTAGGTAGTACAATGGATAGAATGATGGGCTGGATTCAGAAAAACCTGTCAAACAAGACCTCAAGATACTTAAAGGCTGGGTGGTCACTTAACCTGTGTCACAGTTTTCTTATCTGTAAAATAGCATAATAATAGCACCTATCTTGAAGGATTGAAGTGAGGATTGTAAAGTGCTTAGCACAATAGATAGGTGCAACATTATTTCTTTTTTTATTTTTTTTTTATTTTTGAGGCTGGGGTTAAGTGACTTGCCCAGGGTCACACAGCTAGGAAATGTTAAGTGTCTGAGACTAGATTTGAACTCGGGGCCTCCTGAATTCAAGGCTGGTGCTCTATCCACTGCACCACCTAGCTGCCCCTGTGTAGTATTATTTCAAACAAAACACTATCATGACAATGTTAAAAAAAAAAAAATTACCCATGCATATGCTTTGACAATAAAAAGCTTAAAAAAATCTCCCACTATCACAAGACATGCAATTTTTCTTGCCTCTCCAGCTTCAATATGTCAAGCAGCAAATTCTCTCAGAAATCTCCACGTATAACCGAAAAACACAAATTTCTATCTGGTATCCATTTTTTTTGCCCTCATTTCTAACAAGAAATAAAAACAGGCTTGAATATTGTAGGCTCGGGTTAAGTTCTCAGTCCATTAAAATATTAAAACAATCTGTTATGCAAATACGAGACAAAATTTCCCAACACAAAGTAGCCCTTGTTTTTCCCTCTTGCCTTTTAAAAATACTATCCTGGGACGATCATTCAGACATCACATATATTCTGGCAACCTCAGTGATGCGGCGGAAGAATCTTGGGTGCAATGGTGGCAGAAGTACCGGGTTCTAGTTCTGCCTCCTTCTCAAACTCTCTAGGCCCCAGTTTGCTCATGAAGAATGAAAAGCTGGTCTGTCTCTAAGGTCTGGGCCATTGCTAATATTCTAGGAGCCTACAGCTAATTAAATTCCTGTTTGCATCCCCAGGGAGTTCCTCTGAATAGTATTGGACACTTAGGAATCATTCATAAAGTATCCAAAGCCACTACTTCCTTTCTCATACTAGAATTAATTAGGATGACAGAGAAGTCCCTCAGCAGTTTCAAAATAGCTCTTTAAAACAACTGTCTTGACATTTCTGGGAGTAACGCTAACGAAAGGTCGGTGGCCGGAAAAGTAGCTGAATTTGGGACCATGCAGCTTGGACCTCAGTTTCCTCATCTGTAAATATTTCCTAGGATCCCCTCCCCAGTCTCTGAATGCAGTAAGGGCTGACTTCATTCTCTGGCTAAGTAGATCATATATTTAAGGCGAGAAGGACCTCGGAGACTATCAGCCATCATTTTGACATATGGGGAAACTCAATAGAGCTGTGAGGGCAGTGGTAGCCACAAGGGTGGGACTGGTCCCACTTTTACATAATCAGGACTTATTTCTTTGGGGCCTGCCCTACTTCCTTTCCCAGCTCCCCAAAGTCTGTGCTAATGAACGTGACTGTTTGAAGAGATACTCTCATTTGGGAATTACCTTTTAAATTGGAAAGATAACACTTTATGAAATGGCCTTCTATTCTCTTGGCTGAAAAGCCAACTTCAAACTCAATGAACAATGAGGCAGAACTCTATTCATTACGTGGTACCGCAGTGCCACGGGGATGCCAACAGTCCATCATGCAAATGTATCCGGCGTTGGGCACCAGCTCCAGAAACTGAAATCTGTTGTTTTAGGCAATCCGGGTGAGGTTCAGGGGGAACCTCATTCCCCAAGCTGGAGTCTGCTGCCAGGCTGCGCAAGGACAGTTTGGGGTTCGATTCGGCAGAGCTCTCACTTCCCACCAGGCTTGCCATCAGGGATCATGTCCTGCCCCGGGAGGATTGCCTTCCCTAATCTGTTTATTTCATCAGAGCTTCATGAGATCGGATTAAATAGACATAAGGAAACTGGACAAACCAGGGACCTTTTACAAAGGGCACTAGAAACCCCAGGCTGTAAATAATCTCATTCTGCATGTGAAGACCGAGGTTTTATTTTTAAACAAGGAAGGAAAAGAAGCCCCTAATATTCCTAATTATGTCCTGAAGTCTTTGACTGGAGAGTGTCAGAGACCTCTACTATTGAACAACTCGAATTAACAAGCATTTATTAAGCACCTACTACATATCAGGAACCCCGCTGTGCCCTGGGGACACAATCTGAAGCCTAATATAGTGTCGGGATCTTTAGTGTACCATTTAAAGCTCTTTACTGCCAGCCCCTTAATTCAGATATGACACAAAGAGGCAGCCAAGGCTGGACTATCTGCTGATTCTCCCACAGGCCATATTAGCTCTCATCATCTCCCTGTCTTTGTCTTGGATGTTCCCTGCTTCTAGAATCCTCTTCCTGCCCCAACCCCCAAAGCTCAGAATGGGCAATCCTGCTTGCCCTTGAGACTCTGCAAATTCCACCTTGCTCAGAAGAGCTTCCCTTCTCTTCCTCATCTTTCCTTCCCCTTTCTACTCTTTTCCTCTGAGCTGTCTTCCATTTACTCTATGGTTATCTGGATGTGAGCTCTGTAAGGGTAGGGACAAAGTTCTGGCCTTTCTTTGTCTCCTCAGGGCTCTGCATAGTGCCTGGTATACAGTTAGAGCTTAAGAAGTGCTTCTTTTTGTTGTCTCCCAGCACTAATCAGTAACCAGCACAGCACTGGGGCCATGACGATGATGTCCAGAAGGGTAATGGGACACCATCCTTCCTCCCCCCCACAAGCTGGCTCATCTTCCACCCATGCCCACTGCCAACCTCCCCAACTTTCAGCCTTCCCAGGGCCATCCGCCCTTCCTGGTCATCTCTCTTCTCAATGGGTGGAATCTTTCCCCCTGCTGGACTCCTTGAGCATAGGATCTCCTGTCTCCAGGTCTCTCTTGTTTAGTCTTTTTATCCTCGGCCCTTAGCACAATACCCGGCCCACAGTCAGCACTTAATTAATAAACATGATTTCATTCAGAATTAGAACAAAAATGCCATCAACCACAAGGTTCTCAAATTCAGTCACAAAGAAACAACAATAACCACGAAATAACAATAAGTAGACACCGTGTAGCACCTGCAAAGTGCCTCACTGGAGTCTCACCCCATTTTACCGATGAGGAAAAGTCACCATATTCCCACAGATTTTTAGGAACATGAACACCAATGTTAACACAGGCTCAAGGACACAGATCCAGAGCTGAAAGGAACCTTACTGTCATGGACAAAAAATTGGGTGTCAGGAAGTTGGGGATCACGAAAGCCCGGGTTTAAGTCCTGCTCCAATCACAAATGGTGGGAATCACTTCACCTCTGCCGGTCTGTCCTTTCCAGTTCTGAATATCTGGGACACAAGCCCTGGCTACTGGGACCCTTCCTCTTAGAGGTCCCAAAGCACCAGCTCTCAGCTCCCAGCATCCTGTCCCCCCACTCCCCAAGCATCTTCACCCTGCTCATCCGCCTTTCTTTCAGATATTTATTAAGCACCTACTAAGTGCCAGGCATAATGCTTAGCACTGGGTGGGGGATAACAAAAAAGGCAGAAGCCAGTCCCTGCCCTCCATATACATAATGGGGGAAACAATAAACATCCTAATAAGTGCAACCCAGCCTCAGAGAAATAGGAAGAAGCCGACACAATTAATGGAGGAAAAGCCCAGGAATTAGGAGGGGATGGGGAAGGTTTCCTGTAGACACAGGTGGGAGACTCCTTAAGGGAAGCGGCCGGGGACAATGAGGCAGAAGCTTTTAGCAGCCAGAGAAAACAGCCAGTGCTGAGGGATGGCGTGTCTATTCATGAGACTGTCACCGAGCATGAAGAAAGGTGTGGAAGGACCAGAAAGGGAGGAGGGGGCAGCCTGGAGAGGCCTTGAACGCCAGAGGATTGGGGAGCGGATTCTGCAGCCGGCCGGGAGCCAGCCGGGTTATTGAGTCTGGGGGCCAGTGAGGGGAGAACGGATGGGAGTGGGGAGTGGGGAGTGGGGAGGGAGGGAGGGAGGGAGGGAGGCAGGCGGCCCCGCCAGGCGGCTATTACAATAGTCCAAGCATGATGTAATGAAGACCTGCATCAGAGTGGGGGCAGTATGAGAGAGCCAAGGAGCATCATGGAGAAATGGTGCAAAGGTGCAATCAACAGGCCTGGACTACGGATTGGCTCTGGCAGGGGACAGAGGGGGGGAGTTGAGGAGGAGCCCCAGGCTCTGGCCCTGGGGGGGGCATCACAGTAACAGGGAGGGGGAAGGCTTTAGGGGAGAGAGAAGAAGCCCCTGCTAAAACCTCCCCTTCGGCAAGATTCCTTCCCGAATCCCCCTTCATCCTAATGTCTCTGTTGATTAGCTCCAATTTAGCCAGCTAATGGCTTATTTGTACCCAGCTGCTGTCTCCCCTTCACACTGGATTGTCTTTTTGCCTTCTCATGAGCCCAGCCCTTAGCACACAGTAGGTGCTTAATTAATGCTTACTGACCCATCCCTCTAGCCCAAGGTCATATGATAGGAGAGGCAGCGGCTAGCTTCAAAGCCAATTCTTCAGCCATGAAATACTGGGCTCGTTCCAATGTACCAGATTTTTTTCCTTTGGTCTGAAAAAAAAAAAGGGTTGGGCAAGTGACACCCACCAGCCCCTGGCTTTCATTTTCTTCCCCTTTTGCTCCCCTCCTGGGGGGCTGGTGTCAATGCCGTTGTTTTGATTGACCTGTCATAGCTCCTTTGCCTGGTTTTAATGATTGATTGGTTTCCAGATAACAGCTGAATCCTCCAACGTGTGTGTGTGTGAGGGGCATGCACCTACATACACACACACACACACACTCATATTCTCTCTCCCTCTGTCTCATTCTGTCTCTTCTATTTTATTCTCATTCTCTCTCTTTTGTTTCTGTCTCATTCTCTCATTCAGCTGACTCCTCCAACCTGTATGTGTGTGTGTGTGTGTGTGCTACCTACACACACACACACACACTATTCTCTCTCCACACACACACATTCATATTTTCTCTCTCCCTCTGTCTCATTCTGTCTCTTCTATTTTATTCTTATTCTCTCTCTTTTGTTTCTGTCTCATTCTCTCATTCAGCTGACTCCTCCAACCTGTGTGTGTGGCACACACACACACACACACACACACACACACACACACACATTCATATTTTCTCTCTCTCCTCTGTCTCATTCTGTCTCTTCTATTTCATCCTCATTCTCTCTTTCTTGTTTTTTTCTCATTCTCTCTCGTTCAGCTGAATCTTCCAATCTGTGTGTGTGTGTGTGTATGTGTGTGGCACACACACACTATTCTCTCTCTCTCCCTCCCCCCTCACACTGTGTGTCTCATTCTGTCTCATTCTCTCTCTTCTTTGTCTCTTCCTCATTCACTCTCTTTTCTATCTCATTTTCCCTTCTCTGTCTGTCTGTCTCTTTCTCTCCCTTTCTCCCCCCTCTTCAGGCCTTCCCACCTAGCTTGGAGGAAAGAGCTCCTTTTCTTTACAGGCAGGTATTTTGAAGAGGGGGCTGCTGGAGCTTAATGCACCTTTTAAACCCAGGGTGGGGAAAGTACCCTTTTAAAATAGGAGTGGAGGAGGGCCGAGTACCGAGACACCCGTTGAGATCTGGCCTTCTGGCAACCTCCGAAAAGATTCATTATAGACAATATATTCCGTCTGGGCTATAACTGTGCCAGGAAATGTAAACAGCCTGTCCCAAAGGCAGGAGGTGGGGAGAAAGGAGTAAATGATGGGAAGGAAGCTGATCCTGAAAAGTTTATCCAACTCCCCACGTTTGACTCTCCAACAAATTCCAAGTTTCTTTCCCACGCCAGGCCCGCCATTTAACAAAAACAGGGACCGGTGAGGGGCAGGAAAGCACAAGAGAGCGGCCTCCGAGGCTGCCCTCTCCAGGGCCTCTCCCGGTCTCGGGCCCTGCGGGCGGGGCCGATTTCGGGCTAGCCCCTCCAGGAGCCGGCTCGGGCCGGGGGAGCCCTCGGAGCAGCCCCGGGGCCAGGCCCGGCCTCGTCAGTTTCACCTCTCGGCCGGGAAATGTCGAAAGTTTCACTCGGGAAAATCTCAACTGAAACTAACACTTCCCCTTCCTCCCGGGGAGAATTTTATGAATGATCCGAGTAAAGCTTCCCGGGCAGGAGCACACTGCGAGGCTCCGCGTAAGGCAGGAGGGCCGGGCGGGGGGAGAGGCTCCTGATGGAAGTGGAAAGCTTCCGTGGGCCGTCCCCCCGCCCACCCCTCCCGACCCCTCCGGCCGGGGCCACAGGCGAGCCCCCCAGCCGCCCGTCTGGAGGTCGGCGGGGGGGGGGGGGTTTCTCCGCGCCACCGCCTCCATATGGCCGGTGAGAACACGCGTGGCTTCCCCCTCCCCCCTCCGAGCTGATCGCGCGGTGCGTGGGAAGTCCTGGGTTCCTGTGTCCGTGGCTGGCCTTTACCACCACCCCCACTTCCCCGGGCCTCCTTTTCCCACGCCAGCCTCTGTCCCCGGATGCTCCACCTGGGTGTCCGCTATGCTTGGGTACCCTCCTCCCCAGCTGCGGGGGAGGGGGGCTGCGGGAAGGGGGTCGAGAACGCGAGAGGGGCGTGGCACTCCCCAGAGACGCCCTACGTCAATCTCTCTCTGCCGCAAAGGGGTCGCCCTGGAGCCCCCGGGGGGAGGGCAGCGCCCTCCCGGCGCTGGATCTCTCGCCCGGGGCCCCAGCCTGGGGTTAGGGGGCATCCCAGTGGAGGACGCGCCCAGGGCAGGGCAGGGCAGCGTTTCTATTTCCCCTCCCCATCCCCCCAACGGGCACCACCCGGCCGGGGTCCGGGGCTCCCCCGGGCCGGCGCCCCCTCCCAGGCTTTCCGCCCAGCTCCCGCGCCCGGGGCGCACGCACGCCCTCTCCTGGCCTGGGTCTCGGGGCGCCCCGTGCGCGAAGCAGTCTCCGCCCTTCGGGACACTCATGCCTGCCTGCCTTCCTTCCTTCTTTCCCTCCCTCCTTCCATCTCTCGTCCGCCCCAGGATTCCGAGGCGCCCCCGCCCCCCAAATCCCTGCCCCGAGGGGGGCCCCGCGCCCCCCGGCCGGCGCGGCCTCGCTCACCTCCCGCCGCAGCAGCTGCCCAGGCACTGTGGCTGTCCGGGCGACCAGAGACTGCTCCGACCTCTCCGCCTGCTCCTCCGGTCCCGGCTCCGCCTAGCTCTGGGGGAGGCGGGGCGCACGGACAGACGGGCGGAGCGGCGGCGGCGGCGGCGCCGGGCTTAGCAGCAGCTTTGGCCCAGGCTCACTTGCCCCCGAGGCTCCCTCCCTCCTCCTCCTCTCCCTCCCCCGCTCGGCTGCAGAGCCCGTGCCCAGTGTGCGCCCTGGCACCCGGGCCGGGCCCACAGAGCACGCTGGGCTGGGCACAAGTGGGGCTCCGGCCGGCAGAAGGGGCGCCCGGCCCGGCCCAAGGCTGGCCACGCTTGTTTGAGGGGCTGCGCCCCCGCTGCCCCCCGGGGCCGGATTGGCCTTTTTCGGGAGCTGGCCCCAGATGTGTCCCCACCTGGGGCGGGGAAGGCCCCCCTGGGGCCCTGTCTCCGGGCTGGGCGCAGAGGCAGCCTCCACATAGTCCATTCTGGGGTGCTGGGGTGGGCTTGCAGGCCTTCGCTTCACTGAGGCCCCCACCACCCAGAAGTAGCGCCCCCTAGGCCCGGGGGCATGAGGCTGGGAGCATAGTAGGTGCTTTTCGGAGTGACTGCCTGCTGTGATGGGAGAGGGAGGCAGGGCCGCAATCTGACCAAGCGCATTTCCTTTGGCCCATGTTTGAACAGACTGGGAAGCAGCAGCAGCAGGGCACACGTGTCCAGGTGTGAGTGGGTGAGTGTACACCTGTGCCCAGCTCCATGTGGGCACTTCACTGGGATAGGAAAGAACCCGGCCTGGGAAGCAAAGGGCTCCTATCCTCTCCTTTCTACGGGAGTGACCTGGCGCTTCTAGCAACCTCCTGTGCCTCCTTTAAAGTGAGGGGACAGGACCAACTTCCAGGATTCCTTCCAGCTCTCCACAGCCGGGCCAGTGCTCCCCCACGGACTGGTGGCTTAGTCACATGACCTGGGGGCAAATCCAAATACAGCCACTTACCCTCTGTGGGTATTTGGGGACACCGAACCCCTTCTCTGAGACTGTTTCCCTCTCCAGAAGATGAGTGAATTGGACTGGATGTCCGCCAAGGGCCCTTCAAGTTCTCCAAAGGGTTGCCTCCTTCAGTGGCCTGGATATCTGAGCCTCCTCCTGTCTTCCACTCAACTCCCCTCACAAGTGACCCCCTAATTCGGACCCTCAACTCCTTTCTATCAAATTATTACAGTAACCCCTCATGGCCTCAGTCTCCCCCTTCTCTAGTCTATCCCCCCAACACTTTTCCAAAAGCTAGCTCTCAACATGTCATCTGCCTCCAACACGTCCTAAACCTACACGCTCAAACTCCGGGGGTGCCTTGGGACCCCAGGATGAGAGAGCCTTAGCCTGCTGTGTGCTGAAACTCTCTGGAGGCCTGATGGGCCCCTTTTCAGAATCACAGTTTTTTCAATGCAGCAAATAAAAAAGGATTACCAAGAAAACCAATTAAATTGGGATGGTTATTTTTGTTTAAGTTCACATTCAGAAGCTCTGTTCCAGGATCAGATAGAAACCTCCTCAGGGGGGGGTTTCAACCCCTTCCTGCCCTCATTCCCAGTTGAAACCTTCCCAAGACTCTTGCTACTTCTCACCCCCAATCTTCCTTGTCCCGTCTGAGATCTGGGCCCTGTCTGTCCCCCGTGTCCGGAAGGCCTTTTCCCTCCATCCCATCTGCCTCTAAGAGCCCCTAATTACTTTCAAAGCTGAACTCAAGCACCACTTGTAGGCCTAGCCTGCTTCCTCCCCTCCCTCCAGATATTCTATGTATACCATAGGCAGGTTTTTAAACATAAAAGTTGCTGTCCCAATCAAATGTGAGCTCTCTGAGGGCAGAGACTGCTTCATTTTTGAACTTCCTATTCTAGCACAGAGTCCCTTTAAATACTTATTGACCGGTAAGAGTTTGACCAACTCTATTTTCCTTGTCTACTATTTCAATGGCCAATTGGAGAGAGAGGGGGGTTCTACTGCACACGGGACAGAACCTCAAGCGATTGTACAAGATAGCCATCCCCCACCGCGCTGTGATCTTCAGAAAATCGCTCCGCCTCAGACTGAGATAAGCTGTTTCATGAGAAAGTTTCAATATTAGTGATCTTTGTCCTGATAAAATTTCAAATATAAGTTCCTGTCTGTGCCCCAAATACTACACACAGCAAGTTTGGAATATTGGAATAGACTTAATTTCCTGTTTTACTCTAAACTTGCTTCACCCCTTTGTACTTTGGGCATCCCATCTTCCCCTCCCCAGGAGTATTTTGGGGTTTCACCATTATATTTAGAACACAGTTATTACAAAATGACTGTGAGAAACCCAGGTGGGGGATATTTGTGTTCACACACTTTGACATGAAGTAGGAATAGCAGACAAAGGGAAGGCTGGCCAGTTGGGGCCTGGGTGGTTTAGGGAAACATTCAACATCCTCACAATTCCCCAGAAGCTTACCTTCTAGGAGAGACTGCCTTATCTCCTGCTCTCCTTTTCTTGGCTCTTCCTTGCCATGTTCATCCGGAATCTGCGAGGAAAAGAATTTAAGAGAATTTATGTTGAGGAGGGAGTGAAGGAAGAGAAATAGATGAATTAGAATGGCCACCCACATTATATCTTAATGATGGGGATCACTGAGGGGGCAAGTCAGACCAAAAAAGGGACCATATCCCTTCCTTTCTTCCTTTCCTTTTCTTTCTTTCTTTCCTTTTCCTTCTTTCCTTCTTTCCTTCTTTCCTTCCTTCCTTCCTTCTTTCCTTCCTTCCTTCCTTCTTTCCTTCTTTCCTTCCTTCCTTCCTTCCTTCCTTTCTTTCCTTTCTTTCCTTTTTTTTTTTTTTTTCTTTTTCTGAAGCTGGGGTTAAGTGACTTGCCCAGGGTCACACAGCTAGGAAGTGTTAAGTGTCTGAGACCAGAATTGAACTCAGGTCCTCCTGAATTCAGGGCTGGTGCTCTATCCACTGCTCCACCCAGCTGCCTCCATCCCTTCATTTCTTATCCCCATCAATAAAAGGAAAGATTAGCCCAGTTCAGACAGAATACCCATCATCGTTTCATTCTCTAAAACATGTTTTCTCAAAAAGCTCTGGTGCTAATAGGGAAGACCATGGAGACATTGAGGTCCCAACAAACCCAAGAAATGGGCCAACTATGGCAGGGAGGGCAGGATTACAGGCCCCTGTCAGTGACTGAACCATGAGTGAGGAAAAGTGGCTTGGAGAAGCCAGGACCCCTAGTAGACATTAACCTTCCAGGAGGATTGGTTATGATGGATTAGTTTTGATGGATGGCTAAAAGGGCTGAGTGAGAGGCTTGGAACATCTGAAACCTTCATTGGTGTTCTTTCAACTTCTGGGATTTGGGGCACACATGAATTATTTTGGGGAGGGCTCAGTCTGGATGGAGTGCAAGTGTCAACTTCTTTGAGGTTAAATATGTATAGTTAATGGTGGTCGACTCCTTGTGGAGTGATATAGGTAATAATAGCAGGAGGAAGTCACATCAGTGGGATCTCCTCTGGCCCCTTGGAAGACCAAGAAACTGCTTGATTGAATTCACAGGATTTGGGGCCTCATGAAAGTCACCACACGTCAAGGTGGCCTACACAAGTAGGGGATGAAGCTCTCTTGTGTAAGTTCTTTGTGGTTCTGATTATTGAGTCATTTTAGTCACATCTGGCTCTTTATGGCCCCATTTGAGCTTTTCTTGGCAAGGATACTGGAGTAGTTGGCCATTATTTTCTCCAATTCAACTTATAGACAAAAAACCAAAGGCAGACAGGCTGAAGTGACTTTCCCAGGATAGCTAGTAAGTGTCTAAGGCTACATTTGAACTCAAATTTTCCTTACTCTGTACCTATCACTCAATTCACTGCACCACCTAGCTGGCTTTGTGAATTCTCACCTATATGTAAAATATTGGTACTCAAGTCGGCTGAGGGACAGAAAACTATCCTTGAAGAGGGCCCAGATAAACCCACTGTTAAAAACCCCTAGAAGTGTCCCCTGTCACAACATGGCAGAGAACTCTTGCCTTCCTTCTCCGGTCTCTCTTCTATGTCTGGGAGATGTTGCGACTGTGTCCTAACATGGAAATCAGACTCTTACACCATAGGCTCATGAATTCTTCCCTCCCAATTCCCTGAAGAGCTGAATTGCTTCTAGCTCCTCTTCTCCCCAAAATCTCCATCCCCAAAGGGTCGTAGAGATCTGAATTCCAAAATGTTGCTAACCAGTAGATGGTGGGATAGTATCTGGTTGGCCGCTCCTCATCTTCAAGGACTTATATCAGGGGTTCTCAAACTACGGCCCACTGCCCAGATGCTGCAAGCTGAGGACGTTGATACAGCCCGCTGGGTTATGGCACATGGGCTGAGGGGCAGAGATGGTGTATGAGTTTTTTGTTTTTACTATAGTCCAGCCCTCCAATAGTCTGAGGGACAGTGAACTGGCCCCCTATTTAAAAACTTTGAGGACCACTGACATATACACTAATGGCCTTTTTTGAGCCCTCATGTTACTTGAGCTCTCTGCAGCCTTTAACACAGATGATCGCTCTCTCCTCCCTAATAATTTCTCTCTGGGTTTCTTCAATACTAGTCTCTCCTTCCTCTTCCTCTTACATGTCTACTCAGGTAAGCTTCTTTTCTCAGGCTGGGTCTTCATCCAAGTCATGCCCATTAACTCTGGATCTCCCCTAAGGCTCTTCTTTTCTTCCCCTTGGCTATTTCACTTGTTGACCTCATGGATTCAAATGATCAACTCTTTAGATAATTCTCAGATCTATTCTTTCTCTTTCTCTGTCTCTCTGTCTCTCATCTCTCTCCCTTTCAGACTTGTGATCTCAAGTACCACATTTCTGGCTATGCAATGGACACCTTGAAATGGATGTCAAATAAGCATCTTAAATTCAACATGCCCCAAACAGATCTCGTTATTTTACCTCCCTTCTTCCCATCTTCTTCATTTCTGTAACCACCGTCATCCCAGAGACTTCCAGCTCTGTGCCCTCTTTGACTCCTCACTATTTCCCCTTTCACATGTTAGGGCCTATCCATACTCCTTATCTTTGCTGCAGGTTCCCTTTCTTCCCCTGACATAGCCACCATCCTGATGATAACCCTGTCACCTCTGCTCAGTCCATTGCAATTACTCACTGGTTATGCTCTCCCTGTTCAGGTCCATCCTCTGTAAAATCACAAAAGTTACTGAAATATAAAGTCACTCTCACACTTCTTGCACTCCCGGCTCCCCATCGCCTCCTGGATCAAGTACAAAATCCTCCACTTAGTGTTCAAAGTCCTTCCTGATTTAGCCCCTTCTCCCTTCCTAGGCTTCTTCTCTATGTACTCTGTGATTCAATGACACTGGCTCTTTGATGCTCCTTGAACAACACTCTCCACCTCCCACCTCCAGACATTCTCTGGCTGGGCCCCTTCTTCAGAATGCTTTTCCTCCTCATCTCTGCCTCTTGACTTCCCTAGATTTCAAGTGCCAGAGAAAATACAGGAAGCTTTCCCTGTCTGTTTGATTGTAGTGCTTTCCTTCTGTTGATTATTTTCTACCTAGCCTGTCTGTAGCCTGTTTAAACGTCGTCTTTGCCATTAGATTGCGAATTTCTGGAGGTCTGGCACTATCTTTGGCCTTTCTTTGTATTCTCCACACTTACTTAAATGCTTTTTGACATGCTTTTATCACGACTACTCCTCCCTACTTCAGTCATGACGTTCATGCATTTATTCAAAGTACCATGTTTTCAAGAGAGCTTTAGTATTCCTTTTGCTTGTGTAGTTAGGAATAAATAACTGTATACAGTTTGTCACACTACGCTTGTGAAGTCAGTTCTACAACAGCAAGCTTTTGTGATCCATATTCATGGAAGGCAGCAAGGAAGGAAAAGGGATTTTTTTTCACCAGTGGATGACGGTACAATCTTTAAACATCTAACTGGATAAAGACACATACGATTTATACTTAACTGACAAGATGCCAACTATGCAAAGGAAAGAACGAGGAGCCGGAGCCAAACCTCCAGGAAGCATAAAGAGCTTAGCATTTCCCTGAAGTGCCCTATAGTAGTAGGTGGAGCACCTGAGCACTGGCTGCGATGAGTATGGGAAGGCTAGGACATGGCTCTCTTCCATGATTCTGGCTAAGTTCTTTGCCAGCAGTGTTCTTTGGTGGTTCAATTTCTATATAATGGTGATGATGATGATGATGATGATGATGATGATGATGATGATAAGAGCACTAGTATAACATTTTCTTAAAGAAGCATAATGATACAAACTAACAAACAAGGAGACCAAAGAAGTCTTGAAACCATCTCAACTTGTTTTTAAAATCTTATGGTGAAAGGTAATAGGAGAGTATGAACAATGTTACCATGCAATATAACAATGAAACACAGCAAATGGGGAAAACCAATTTAAAGATACCTTGGTAACAGCATCAACTAAACAAAATCATTCTGAGGTCATTTAAGGAGGAAACAGGAAGAGTAACAAAATGGTAAAAAATGGAAAAGATCTGTAAAGAATTTTCAGACCAATTTTTTACTCCCAAGGACAGTAGATCCATAAGATTAAGATGATAATGTCACAGTCTAGGAAATAGTTCCTTATAAAGCTGAAATGGCAAAGAAAATAAAGATGGAAACAGAGCTGGACTAGACTAAGCTTTATTGACCAGAGATCCATGCTAAATACGATGTACACCCAGGGTTCAATTCCTAAAATATCTATCTGAAAGAGGGGAGGATATCAAAGGGATGGAAAAATATCTCAGACCTTATTATTACCCCCCCAAAGTGAGTAAAAGAACAATAATTATAACCCATATACCTACTTTCTCATATATGTATATGTGAATACATACATATGTATATATTTACATACAATTTATTTGCACACAATTTTACTTAGATTCATCCTTGATAAAGGTGTAAAAAGGAAATAGCAGGATTTCACAAATGAAATTCAACAATAAGCCACATCTGTTATGGGACAGAACTTGAAACAAGGTGCTAATGTACTTCCTTCACACCTTTAAAGGAGTTCACACCTTTAGAGAGCATATATAATGAGGAGATTCACAAGTCGGGCAGAAATATAAGCAAGAAGCTCTCAGGGCCAGAGCCACAAGCCCACAGAAACCCACAAGTCCACTATCTAGGAGGAAGAGTCAAAATTCATTCCAACTTCCACCTATGTGCTGGCTGGAGATTCGGAGAGAGCTCTCGGAACCAAGGAGAGAGATAAGCCTCTAAGAAAGCTAACCAGGCCCAGAAAAAGAGACAAGACTTTCAAGGAGGAAATAAAGGCTATGGACTTTAACTCCTGGCTGCATTTGGGGTTATTGAACTGAATTCAAACTAAGGCTGCTTCCAGAAGCTCCCCAAGAAACCTGCTCCTGGAGAATGATTATACTTTCTTTCTTTTTCTTTTTTTTTTTTATGATTATACTTTAGAGAAAAGAACACTACACACATCTTTTAAAACTATGCATATGATGGAAAGATGTTGAAAATACAAAATTCTGTGTTCCTTGTTGATCATTAAAAAAAGATTAATAGAGAACCCCCCTGAGAGCTTCATGCCCTATCACGAATATGCTAAAATTATTTATAATTCCATATAACATGTAATAACAGAAAGAGTTTATTCCAAATTCCTGCCACTTATTAGTGATGTGATTTTGGACAGGTCACAACTTTTCTGGTCTATAAAATGAGGGGTTTAGACTTGAATGGTCTGTAATGCCCCTTCTGATTTTTACCCTGTCAACTTGTTAAAAAAAACCATGGCTAGGTGGCGCAGTGGATAGAGCACCAGCCCTGAAGTCAGGAGGACCTGAGTGTAAATTTGACTTCAGACACTTAACATTTCCTAGGTGTGTAATCCTGGGCAAGTCACTTAACCTCAATTGCCTCAGCAAAAAAAAAGACAAAAAAACAATAAAAAAATGTCACTAATAGATTAGGTACACAAAGCAGAATAGTAAATTACCATACTAATCTACTGTTTGATTAACCCAAAGACTCCAGTTTCTGGGATAAGAACTCATTAACTGACAAAAACTTCTGGGGAAATTGAAAAGCATTATGTCAGAAACTAGGCCCAGACCACCAATTCACACTGTATACCAATATAAGGTCAAAATTTAGACATAAAGGATGATATATAAACAAATTAGGAGAGTATAGAAGAGTTTGCCTGCCAGATCAATGGAGAAAGGAAGAATTTTATGAACAAACAATATATAGAAAACAGTATAAAATGCAAGATGGAAATTTTTATTACATTAAATTTAAACAAGGTTTTGCACAAACAAAACCAATGCAATCAAGATTATAAGGGGAGCAGAAAGATTGTTTCCCATCTTATAGCCAGTGTTTCTGATACTTCTCAAATAGAGAACTGAGTCAAGCTTATAAGAATACAAGTCATTCCCCAATTGATAAATGGTCAAAATTACAAACAGGTCAGATCAAAAAGTCAAAGCTATTTATAGTCATATAAAATGGTGTAAATTGTGATTAGAGAAATGCAAATTAAAATAATTCTGAAGTAACAGATTGATTAATATGGGAAAAAAGGGAAATGATAAATGTTGAAGAAAATGTGGGAAAATTTGAACATTAACATAAAATTTGAACATTAATACAAAATATAGTGGAGAGTAATTTGGAACTATGTTCAAAAGTCAATCAAATTGCGTATACCTTTTGATCCAGCAATACCACTACCAGGTCTATTATCTCAAAGAGATCATAAAAAAGGGAAATACAGTGGTATTCCACTATATAGCTACACAGGTAGCTCTTTTTATGGTTGCAAAGAATTGGAAAGTGAGGGGATGCCCATCAATTGGGGAATGGCTGAAAAAACTTTGGTAGATGGATATCATGGAATACTATTGGGCTATAAGAAATGATAAGCAGGCGGGTTTCAGAAAAACCTGGAAAGAGTTATAGGAGCTAATGCTGACTGACGTAAACAGAACCAGAGAATGTTATACATAATAACAACACTGTGCAATGACCAACTTTGATAGATTTAATTCTCAGTAATGCAATGATTCAAGATCATTTCAAAAGACTCATGATGGAAAATAGAATCCATATCCAGAGAAAGAACTACATAGTCTGAATGCAAATCTGAATATATTATTTATGTGTGCATCTCTGTGTGTGGGGAGGATAGAAGAGTAGGAGGGAGACAAAATTTGAAACTCAAAATCTAATAAAAAAGAATGTTGAAGCAAGATTATTCGATGATCAATTCTGATGGATCTGGCTCTTCTCAACAATGAAATGATTCAGGCCAGTTCCAATGGTCTTGTGACAGAGAGAGCCATTTACACCCAGAGAGAGGATGTGGGGAAACTGAGTGTGGATCATGACATAGTATTTTTACTTTTTTGTTGTTGTTTGTTTGCTTTTTGTTTTTTGTTTTTTTCTCATTTTTTCTCCTTTTTTATCTGATTTTTCTTGTGCAGCAAGATAACTGTGGAAATATGTGCAGAAGAATTGCACATGTTTAACCACTGGGGGAGAGGGAGGAGGAAAGAAAGGAAAAAAAATCTGGAACAGAAGATTTTGCAAGAGTGAATGCTGAAAATTATCTTTGCATGTGTTTTGAAAATAAAAAAACCTTAATAATAAGAATGTTGAAAACTATTTTTACATAGAATTTTAAAAAATATAATTTATCCCCCAAAAGGATCATGCCACTTATTTCTTGTATGACTTTATTCCTCAGTTTCCTCATCTGTAAAATGACAGAACTGGACTAGATCATTTCTAAGGCAAGAGTTCTTAACCTTTTCTGTGCCACAGACTCTTTCTATGGTCTGGCAACACTTATGGGCTTCTTCTCAGGATGTTTTTAAATGCATAAGATACATAAGATTACAAAGGGAACCAGGTATATTGAAATAAAGCTATAAAATACTTTAAAAAGTTTATGGACTCCACATTAGGAAGCCTTACTTTAAGATCCTTTCTAGCTCAAAATCTATGGTCTTATGACCCTGCAAATTGTGGAACCTAAAATAGGATTCTGTGTGGTCAATAAATATGTTTGCCACTATCATTCAAGAGGAACCATACAAATCCAAATGAAAAAGGGAGTCCTTAGAGATGGGAAAATCTTCCAGATACTCCTTATGGATGAAATTATGCAAATTGCATCAAACCTGAAAACATCGTAGTCTAAATGAGATCCATAACCATTTACCAGGTTGAGCTTAATTATCCGTACAGAAAAATTAAATGGACAAAGAATGTGGATTGTTTAGAGGATGGCTTTCACTGGATAGATAACCCATAGTGTTCATCCATCAGGATATAACTTGGTGTACGCAGAAGGCAGGCTGAGTGTCCTGGGATACTCAGTCCAAATTTCTGTGTGCCTCTGAGTGCACTAGACACTTTAGACAGACACTGTGAATGGACAATGACGTGAGCAGAAAGAAAACTCATTGGACTGCCTCTGGGGCCCAGTGAAGGTCTTACAGTGATCTCAGATTTTCTCCAAAACAAAGAAAGGCCCATCTATTTAACCTCAAAATTCTCCCAGTATTGTGTGTCTGTGCATCATGGAATACTCCAATTTCCACAGAATTGAAGCTGAAAATCACCCAAAGAGTAGTAGAGAGGTGGGTATGAGCAGAAAAATGAACAGAAGAGGGAGAGTAAAGAATAGCATTGGATATTTATTTCCTAGCTGGCAGGGCAGGGAATTATATATATATATATATATATATATATATATATATATATATATATATATATATATATATATAAAATGTATATATTTTTTATTTATATAGATATACATATGAATATATTTATAGATTTGGAAATGGATTTGGATATGAATATAGTTAGTTTACAGAGATAGAAAAATGAAGATAGAAATAGATGATACAGACATAAACATAGATTTAGGTATAGATTTCTAGATAGAGGTATAGTTATAGATAAAGGTACCAGCAGTTCTCACTTTACATAAGTGGCCCACTCTGTAGACCTTTATATAATGTGAATATGCCCACAGATGTGAGAAAGGGAGGAAGGGAGGGAGGCAGGAAGGGGGCCTCATGCCCATGGAAGGAAGGAACCAGCATGTTTCAAGGACCCATGAGGGCTGAGGACAGAGAAGCAAGGGGGGGAGGAGGAGCATGAGGGGCAAGGACCAACCACATGGGGGCCTGCTGGAACCTGGTCTCTCTGTGTCTCTGTTCTCCTTTCACTTGGAGGGTTTTTATTTATTTATTTTTTTGGTTGTTGTTTAGGTTTTAATTTTTTTTGGGGGGGTGGAAGGCTGCAGAATGCTGAGCCAACGGTAGGAGTGGGGGGGGCAGGGAGAAGGAGGGAAAGATAAGAGATAGAGACAGAGAGACAGAGAGAGAGAGAGAGAGAGAGAGAGAGAGAGAGAGAGAGAGAGAGAGAGAGAGAGAGAGAGAGAGAGAGAATATAAAATTTACATAAGTTTTTTTTCTTTTTTGGAACGGAGATTTCTTTCAGAATTCTTTATGTAAAGTAGAATTTGTGTAATGTGAATTTATATAAAGCTCCAGTTGCTTGTATAGGTGTAGGTGTAGGGATGGGTATAGATATAGCTATAGCTATGTAGTACAGGCTCTGGACTCACTCTTCCAATTCATGCTCTAAATCACTAAAGTCAACTTCCCCAAGGGGGACCTACCTCTACTTCTCCCCTCAGGGCTCTAGGCACTACCCTGAGGGGTTGAGGTTTTTAACAAAATGATTCATGAGCCCCCCATCTGATGTGCTGTCCTAATATAAACTACCATCAATTACCTTTTCCAAAGAGTTACTTCCCCCCCCCCCCTTTGAGGCTGGGGTTAAGTGACTTGCCCAGGGTCACACAGCTAGGAAGTATTAAGTATCTGAGACCAGAATTGAACTCGGGTCCTCCTGAATTCAAGGCTGGTGCTCTATCCACTGCACCACCTAGCTGCCCCTCCAGAGAATTACTAAGAAGTATAGCAAGGACCAAAGTGCATCCCCCCAAAGAAGGCAATATAGTCTCCTCTACTCACCCACTTGTTTGGCGGGGCCTATAAAACGGAACTTTAAGTGGTGGCTACAAAGTATTCCTCTCTCTTCCAACTCAGCCACAGTAGACATGCTGGCTTTATGAATCCTTATCTCTATCCTATCAATTCCCTAACAAATTCACAGGCCTGGCAGGATCAATGGATGAAGTGCTTCTTTGCTCAGCTGGGCTTGGCTTCTTCCTAGACTGGATTAAGCAGGTTTCTCCTCAGAACTGCTCTGGAGTCCCCTCACTGAACTTGGCCCCTGTTATCAATGGCTCTGGCACTAATACTTATCAGTAGGCTCTCAGATAGTTTTAATAGACCTTCTGGTCTCCCGGCTCATTTGAGCTCTCTTGATCATCTTTTAGAAATTCTAATCTCAGGAGATTCATCCATCCAAAACCAGGAAAAAAGAAACATAAGGGAAACTGAGGCACCATGTGTTTAGGAAACGTGGTGGCCAGGTAAGAAAGTTGTTCAAAGTTCTTCCTCTTCACTTAAAAGCTTATTATCAGTGGACCTTGGTCCAAATCCCAATCCAATATTTCCAATTTCGTGATCTGAGGGAATCATTTGACCTTTGATTTTCCTCAGCCATGAAATAAAGATTCATGGCCTCTAAGGAAACTTCTTCAAGATTTTTAAAGCCTTTTATTCTAGATGTAGGACCCAAGGCTCAGAGATATGAAAGGGATTTAATCCACAGCTAATTGCAGAGTTGAGCCTCTAGAACCTAGAGGCCATCTACTGTAGCCTCTACTAAACTATGCTGCCTCTAGGATGGGTGATGTTGGGGAAGTCCTGTTACCCCTTTTGGGGCCTTCTCTTGCTCTATCAGTAAATGAAGAAGTTGGACTGGATGAATTTTAAGGTCTTTTCTAGATCTTGAATTCTGTGACTCCTTAATAGATGTATTTGTCAGAGAGGTAGCACAATGGATGGAGAACTGGACTCAGAATCAGGGAGACCCCACTTCAAATCCTGCTTGGAACACTTAGGAGCTGTGTGATTCTGAACAAATCACTTACTACTTCTGTGTCTCAGTATCCTTCTATGTTGTTACAACATAGACACACAGGGACGTGCAAGTGAACTGAAATGAGGGAAGGTTGGGCACTTGCCTCACTTTCCCCTCCAGAACCATCTGGGTTCAGTGGCCAGATATAGATGAGGACAAGTGGATCTGGCTCTGGATGCAGTGGGAGACCTTAGCCTTTTTAAGCTCAGTTGACTGAGGCAACACCCATTCAGTGATTAAGGTTGGTAGCAGCTGAAGCACAGCATCTCCTGTTTCATCAATGGGAGTAATATCATCTGCCTCCCTGGGTTGAAAGAGCCAAGTGACTTAATATATGATAATGTAAGGTGCTTGAGAAATGCTGCTGCTTCTTATTACAACTTCTCTTTCTCCTTTTCCTTTTCCTCTCCATTCTCCTTTTCTCTGGCAGCTAAGCAGGTATGCACGCAGCATAGCCTGCTGTCACTACTAGCCTACAGAGACTACAAATCCCAGCATGCAAGGGCAGCCTGGCTCTTACCTTCTTCTAGCTGTATCTCCCTCAGCCCCAGCACAAGGTATTTAATCAATAACTGTTTATTTTGTCGTCTCAGTGGTTTGCTGTTATCTCTATGATAATATGTCTCCCCCTTCTCTTTCCCACCACCTAGTCTGGTTCACATCCACCTTCCCAGCCTTATTTCCCATTATCCCCTTATATTCTCTGTTTTGGCCAAAATGTTTTTCTTATATTCATCCAGGCAGCCATCTTTTCCATTCTATGCACATGTAGAGACCATCCTTCAAACCTGAAATATATTTCCTTTTCAGGTCTGCCTCACAGACTCCTTCCACGAAGGCTTCCTCTGACTTAAATTTTCCTAGAGCACTGTGGATCTCTCCTTTGCCTGATAATTCTTTACTTTCTTCTATTATACTAACTCACATCCACATCTTAGATCTGATAGTGGATTTTAAATTTCTAGAGGGCCAGTTATGATTTTTTTATTTTTTATTTAAATTTTTGTATCTTTAGATAAATATCTTAGCCATTTCCCCCTGCCAATTTGGACCTGTTGTAGCTGATTCCTGGAACACAGACGTGCAATTCCTAGAACCCAGCTTATAGTCCTTGGGTGTTGTGAATTTTCCCATGGTCACACAACCAGAATGTGTCAAACAGGACCTGGATCCAGGAGTTCCTGATTCTGAGGCCAGAGCTTTACCCACTGTCCCATCTTATCACCACCACCACCACCATCATCTTAATATTCACAGTTGCTTGCAATTCTAACCTACTTTGTCCCCAAAGCACTTTTCTGACAGCTGTGTAAAGCAGGTAATGTGTACATTATTATCCTCGCTTTATAGAGGAACCCCCAAGACTTGGAAGGAGAAGCAGCTTGTCCAGGCTCACATAGCTCTCCACACTTTGATCCATGCTTAGGCCTTCTGCCTCTAAAGCCTATGCTCTCTTCCCCAAGTTAGGCTGCTTTTCCTAGCTCTTTATCTACTTTCTTTTCCTTCTCTTTCTTTCCCTTTATTCTCTTTTCTTGCCCCAATCCTCACTTTTGTGAGTAACCCTAAACATAGTAAAGGGTCCTGGACACCTGTCTATGGACAAAACCGGTTCTCCTTCACGTAAACATCCGAGCAGCTAGGGAAATCAAATTTCTAAAGTGCAAGGGTAAGGAAAAAGAGCAAGAGTTTCTTTCCAGTAATTCTCATGAGGTCTATGAAATTAATGAGTTTGGAGCCATTGTGAGCTGATTTTAAAAAAAATATGTAGCTGAACCTTCCTCCTTTATGTACCCAGTGGGGGACTGTGTGTGGATACATAATGTTAGGCTTAGTTGATCTGTCAGTTTTGCTGTACTGTTTTATTTTTTCCTCCTTTTAATTTTTTGTTATGATGGATAGCTCTCTAGGAAGGGGAAGTGAAAGGATATATTTAAACATGAATGTGATGTGAAAACAAAAGTTATCAATAAACATTTAATGTAAAAGTAAATTCAAATTTAGAATTCTACTATTTAAAAGTAAATCACAGCATATCCCAGGAGCAGTCTGGGTAGAAAATGACAACTGGATACATAATGCTTTAAAGTCTGCAAACACCACTTCTCCACAGCTCCTTTGAATGTCGTAACAACACTCCCTGAGAAGAAGGGGCTATCGGCCTCATGTTACAAATGAAAAAACTGAGACAGAGAGGCTAAGTGATTTGCTAATATGTGTGTGAGGTGGAATTCTAACACTGGCCTTCCTATATAATCTTACTTCCCACCTTAATACCATAAATGTCAATTATTACTATTATTATTAATCATTACTTCTGAGATCTTAGATCTAAAACTGGAAGGCCCCTCAGAGGTTGAGTCCCTTATCTTTCAAATGAAGAACTTGACATTAGAAAGTTTAAGTGGCAGCTAGTGATGTAGTGGATAGAGAGCTAGACTTAGAGGCAGGAAAACCTGAATTCAAGGCCTACCTAGGCACTTACTAGCTATGTGATCCTAGATAAGTCACTCTCTCAGAGAAGATTCGTTTGTAAAATGCTTGGAAAATGCAGATAATATTATCTACCTTACAGGATTGGTTTTACAGGCAACTGAGAAAACATATAAAGTACTTTGCAAACTATAAAGTACAATATCATGGTTAGTTGTCATCATTATTGTCATAGTTGTCATTATCATCATCATCATGTGACTTATCTAGGGTCATACAGCAGCTAATAAGTGTTTGGAGTAGGGTTTGGACCAACACCTTCCTGCCTCCAGATGCAATACTAGATCTATCACTAAATAATCAACAGGTAAAGGGGTTGGAGGATAGAAGGGAGAAGGATGAAAAAAATTTAAAATAAAGTCTGTAAGTAATGCCAAGTTCTTTTAAAAAGAACAAATAGACCTTTAAAGTAGAGGGTCTTAGTCTGAGTTCCACTGATTCCCCAAGGGATCTGTGGATAAATTTCAAGGAGTCTTTGAATTTATCTTTTTAAAAAATATATATATTTTGGTAGCTCTCAGTATTACTGGTTTCCTTTGTAAATCTTTATAGTTTACTGTATACGTTTAAAAACGGAAGCCTGAGAAAGGGTCTCCAAGGGCCCCATGACTCAGAAAAGGTTAAGAAGCCCTACTTTAAAGGATGTGGGATGGGATCCCAGAGGAGCCTTTTTGGCCAGTTCTGCCTGTCCACACTCGAGGTCTATCTGTCCAAACCTGCTCCTGAGATTGGGGAGAAACACCTATGACTCTCTTGCCTGGCTTCAGGCTCCCAAACTGGTTCTTCTGCTCAGTCAGAAGTTGCCATGTCACTGGTGGTAAAGGCCGGGAAGTGCCCACAATTATGGGATTCCCCAAATGATGTGGGTTCCTCCAGAGGCAGCTGTAACCATTCACCTGAGCCCTGTTCTCCAACGAGGGAAGGCAAGTAAAATCTGGCTGAGGGGGTGCCCAAACCTGGGAAGAGGAGCTCCTTCTGAGCTCTTGCCTTCCTGCCTGCAGCCGCCTTCCTCCACTTCCTTTCTGTGCTCAGTAGCTGGAAAAAACCTGGCTTCTGAGTAGGATGAATCTGAGCACGAATCTCTGCTCAACCACTTACAAGCTGTATTCTTGAATGAATGAACTAATGAATGAATGAATGAGCCAGCAGTCTTGCTGTAGATGTTAGAAATATACTCCCAAGAGGTCAAAGATGGGAAGAAAACACACTTATGCACACACTCACACACATTCTCATTCTCTCTCTCTCTTTCACAATCTCATACATACACACTCACATTTACACACATAAACACACTTCCTCGCACTCACAGACACTCTTACTCATATTCACACACACTATCTCACACTCATGTATACTCTTTCACACACTCATTCTTACACTCATATTCATACACTATCTCACACTCATACACACACTCATGTATACTCTTTCACACACTCATTCTTACACTCATACACACTATCTCACACTCATACACACACTCATGTATACTCTTTCACACACTCATTCTTACACTCATACACATTATCTCACACTCATACACACACTCATGTATACTCTTTCACACACTCATTCTTACACTCATACACACTATCTCACACTCATACACACTCATGTATTCTTTCACACACTCATTCTTACACTCATATTCATACACACTATCTCACACATACATACACTCACGTACACACTTTCACACACTCACTCACACATATTCTTACACTCATATTCATACACACTATCTCACACACACATACACTCACATACACACTTTCACACACTCACTCACACATATTCTTACACTCATTCATACACACTATCTCACACACTCATACACACACTTTCACATACTCACCTATATTTATACACTGTCTCTCACATATATACATATACACACTCACATTTCTGTGGCTGCAAAAAATCCAAACTAAACCCAACCAACTGAAACAAAGTAGGTGCCCATCAGCTAAAAAATGGCTAAAAACATGAGAAGACAGATGGCTTGACCTGGAGCTGAAGAAAGAGCCTTGAATGCAGAGTCAGAAGATGTGGGTTCAGATCCCACTTCTGACACTTTTTATCTCTAATTTTGAACAGGTTGCCGCCTCTCTCTGCACTTCAGTTTTATCAGCTATAAACACAACACAAGGGGGATGCAGTAGATGATGCTGAATCGGGCTCAGGTCTATGATCTGAGGAAAGTAAAGACTGACCTTGGCCTGCCCTTGAACAGAGAGGAAGTGAAGCTTCTTCCTTTCCTTGGAGAGGAGGGGACTAGGGGTGCAACATGTTGAATACACTGGTAGTTTTGCTAAGCTGTTTTTCTTAGTCAGAGAAGGTGTGTTTAGGGCTTGGAGAGGGCTTGTCTATTTAAAAATGATTGTAGGAGAAATGCAAAAAGCATCCATAAAGCATTAACTAAAACAAAAAAAATCCTGCAGTCACCACAGAGATGGGTGGGGAATCCAGGTATGGATTGCCCAAGGCTATTAGGATGAAGAACCCAAAGATTGAGTCCCAGAATTCCCCATAAATGCTGTTCTCTCTACTGCTGAGCTCACCCACCATCTCTGGAAGTACATGAATCACTTCTGACCTGGGGCTCCAGGCAGACAACGGGCCACGGCCCCATCCAGACACTGCAGAGGTCCGGATGGCTTTTGTTCAGGAAGCATCTGAGTGGGGCGGTTGACAAGAAGAACATTTCTGTCGTCCCATTTAATTACTTAGTACCCGAGCACATTGCCAACCTCCCGGCTGGCAGCCAGCCCTTCGGCTAAGGCTCCCGAGATGGGCAAGGACCCGGTGCTCTGCGGGCTGGCAGGAATCATTGTCTTGAGTGGCCTTTCTGAGTCATTGCTTTGAGGCTGCAGGCCACCAAAGGCAAGCACCCCCCCACACACAGAGAAAATAATGATATCTGCCCAGAGGCTAGGAGATGAGAAAAAAGAGGAAGCTTTTGCAGAGTCAGGACTGCTGCTGAAACAAGATCACTTGTTTGTTCCTGCAGTCAAAAGAATCCGGGTCTGTTTTGTTTCTAAAAGTGGTAGACTGCATCCGTGACGCCGAACATGGTTGGAAAAATAAAAATGATCATGAGGAGCCTGATGTGCTCTCCCCTTTCCCCCATCTAGCCCCCCCATCCCCATGGCCAGTCAGTGGCCAAGTCTCCTTTGACTCCACAATATTGCCGACCTTCATCTTCTTTCCTCCACTGAATTATTCCCTATCCCAACAGTGGCTCCTTTCCTGGGCTACTGCTAGAGCCTTTTAATTGCTCTATGACCTTGGATAAGTCAGCAGGTTCCTCTGAGTGAGGAGGCGATCAGACCAGACCTTAGTTTACCCATTTTCCCCCGAGGAGGGCGGGGCTCTTAGAGCCTTTCCAGCCTCTCCAATCCATTCTCCATGTAGCAACTAAACTGACGCCCTCAGTCTTCACCTCCTCCCTAACTGGTGATGAGCCAGCTCCTACAGGAAGACCTTTCCTGATCTCCTCATTTGCCCTTGCTCTGATTCTTCTGGTCCTTCCCCTCCTCCAGTTCCTACCCACACTAGAAAATTGACTTGGTACAGATTTTTCTTTATTTCTAAGCCCGCATTTTGTTTCCCCGATAAGATGTAAACTCCTGGAGGACAGAGACTGGGACTAGTTCAGGGAGAATGAAATAGAACTGGATTTTATGGTGCTGCATGTCTTTGAATGCCATCTCCCGTTGAAGAGGGGAAAATGGCTTGGACTTTGGAAACAGAGCTTTTGGTTCTTCTGGGTCAGGCTCAAAGAGCTTCCTGAGTGAAGAAGGGGAGAGAACAAATCCCGAGGAGGGCAGCAGTGATGGGCTTCTCTGGACCTGAGGAGCAGCAGTGTGCATGGAAGTGGGGGGGGCCTTCATATCCCCTTCTCAAAACTATACCTCTGGAAAGCCTGGGAGACAAAAGCTGAAGAAGAAAATAGCATGGTCTAAAGGTCATCTTTAGGAGGCTGGTGCCTTGGAGACTGAGATAACCAATCGGTCAAGAAACTTTGTTTAAGCACTTACCATGTACCAGGAATTTTGCTAAGTCCTGAGGATGCAAAAAGACAATCCCTGACCTGAGGGCACTTGCAATCTCATGGAGGCGGCTAGTGGTCCTTCTCCCTTCCTGACCCTTACTCCAGTGGGGTATGAACGGCATTGATTTCCAGCCATATTCTTCTATTCTATTAAAGTGATCATCTTCTTTCTCCCAAATGCCTGGGCTGGATGTTGTCCTTTGCCTTTCTTCAAGTCTGTCTTGGTGGGCGGAAGATACAATTCAGGGGAATAACCCAGGAGAGAGTGATCTTTCCCAAAGCAGGGCCTGGATCACACTGGGCCCTAGTGCTCATAAAGGGACATCCTCATGAGCTACACCAGCAGACAACGATTCTAAAAAGTAGCACTTTTGTTTGTGTAACACTTGTTGTTTGGAGCTTCTTCTCCACAGAGACATTTTTTTTTCCCTTCTAGGAAGGCTGGTGGCTATTTCTGCCTTCTTCTTTTTTTTTTTTTTTTTTTTTTTTAAAGCACGGATAGCCCAATGGATTCAGGACCACTGTTCTGAACATTTTACAAATCTTCAAACTAATTAGGCAGCTCTCTAAGACTATTAACTTACTGAGCAGCTGCCAATATGCACTAGTGAGAGATGTTGCCTACACTGATGAAATCACAGTCCTAGTACAGAAATTTTAATGGTCCTTAGGTTATAGCAATAATAATGAGGATGATTCAAGTTTGTTGCTGTTCACTTGTTTTCAGTCATGTATGATTCTTCATGATTCCTTCTGAGGTTTTCTTGACAAAGGTATTAGGTTTGCCATTTCCTTCCAGTTCATTTTACAGATGGGGAAACTGAGGCAAGTGAGATTAATTAAATAACTTTCTGGCTCACACATGTGACTCTGGCATTCTGTGCACTATGGCACCCCCAATTCAAATTTCCATAGAAGGTTTGCAAGCATTTTACATACCATCCATGTAAATGTTTACATATATCTATACACAGCAATGTATATTGTGCTGTGTATTATTATTATTTTATTTTTGCTGAGGCGATTGGGGTGACTTGCCCAGGGTCACACAGCTAGGAAGTGTTAACTGTCTGAGGCCAGATTTGGACTCTACTGTGTATTACTCAGAGGGTTAAATAATATCTACATTGTGTGTGTATGCAGGGAGACCGAGAAGAGGTGGCAATTGCAATAGTCCAGGTGAGGAATGATGAGGATCTGACCTAGGATGGTGGCTGTGTGAATGGAGAGGAGCTGGAGAGGTCATGGGTTATTCACAACCAATCACATATTAGGGGCTTAGGAAAGCAAGGAATAAAGAAGGGCACTGGCATGGCCAGGTGGCTGCTGGGGCCCTCAACAGAGGCAGTGAAGTTCACAAGAGGAGCAGGTTTGGGTGGGAAGGTCAGGAATTCTCTCTCGGCTGTCTTGAGTTTGGGGCTCATATAGGACATCCGTCCAATCGGCAGTTGGACTGGAGACTGGAGAAAGGTAAAGGTTAAGGCTCGAGCCATAACATGGCTGTCATTGGTACAGAGATGATTGTTAAATGACAGATGACATCACTCTGGGAGCACCTGTAGATAGAAGAGGACCCAGGGCAGAGCTTTGACATAGATCCACTACTGGATCCCCCCCCACTGGGGGACGTGGGCTCTATGGTGATCGAACAAAAGGGACCTAAGGGTAGTGAGGAGGAAAATCGGACAAAGAAGGCTCCTAGCCCACAGGTGAGAGCTGATTCAGGAGGAGGGGTTGGTCACCAGTGTCAGGCTCTGGGGAGAGCCCAAGGACAGGACTGAGAAAACAGTTGTTTGATGGGGCAATTAAGAGATCATTGTGAACTTGAAAGGAGCCGGTCCAGTTGAGTAAGGGGTCAAGAAGGGGGAAGGAGTCAAGAAGGGGAAGCTGAAGGAGAGTGGGACCCCTGAGGGAAAACAGATGAGCTAAGGATGACATGATAGCCCGGCCTCCAGCTGATGGACAGCCACTGGAGACTCCGGAGCAGGGAAATGACACGTCAGACCTGGACTTTAAAAAATCACTTTGGCAGCAGTGTGGACGATGGATGGGCGAGAAGAGACACTTGATACAGGGAGACCAATTAGAAAGTCACTGCTAGAGCCCAGGGGAAGGAGGGTGGATGAGGGGAAGAGGGGTGCGCTAGGGGGAAAGGTGAGGGGATTGAAACCATCCCCGCCTGCTCATTCTGTGTTTTTCACTCTTACCTACTAACTGATGAAGAGGAGGGGGCAGGGGAGCCTTCTCACTCACTGGCTCCTTTTCTAGAGCTCAGAGCCGCTGCCATGGTGATGGGAGGATACGGTGTGGGGGAAGGGCTGGCAAGTTGAGCCGCATAGCTCCTGCAATCTGTGGAGCTGGTTGGGTGGAACCTCCCTGAGGGGGCCCAGCCTGGAACTGCCAGCTCCGGAGAGAGGAAGGGGGTGGGATAGCTGCCTGATGAGGGGGAAGAAGGGAAGGGGCCCATCTCCCACCTTGATGCTGCCTTGCCGCACACCTCCTGACATCACTCCCCAGCTCTTACTGGGGAGCCCCACTTCCACCATAGTGAGGAGGTTTATGATTTCACTGGCATAGGGAACTCCCAGATGAAAAATTTCCCTGTTGCAGCAAGGATCAGCACTTTCTCTGCCTTTGCAGTCTCAGGCAATGTTCCAGGATGCCAAGAGGTCCAGCCATTTAGTCAGGATCACAGTCAGCCCCCGTCAGGGGTCGGCCTCGCCTGAGACTCTTCCTGGCTCCCAGGCTGCCTCCATTGTAGCAGGCGTCCCCCTGGGGTGGGGCTCCGGCACCTCGTTTATGTCCTGGAGCCCCTGGCTTGCACTAGAGCCTTCTCCCATCATGATTTCCACTGCATAAAATGAAATACAGTATGTAAAAGAAACCAATCACACTGAAATCTATCAAAAGATTAAAAAAATGAACAGGCCCTGGGTTTAGAACCCGAGATTTGGTTCTAAGGATCACATTTAGTCTTTTCCTCCAACCTGTAAGAGAGGTAGCTGTAAAAACTTCCATTTAATAGCTGAGAGGCTCAGGCTGGACAGCTTGTCCAGATGTGGTCACTGGGACGCCGACCCCTCCATCTCCTACTCCTTCTTTTGACCCATTCAGTGCTTCAAGCTCAGGGATCCACTGACCTATTGATTCCCAGCCTTAAGAGAGCCTAAATCTTTTCAGGATTCAAAGATGGTTTTAGGGAACTTCAGAAGCTCCTGGGGCTAGTCTCTCCTCCTTGTTCTTGACTTGTTAGGGCCAGGCTGTTCAATCTCTATTTTCTGAGGGAAAAGGAGGTGGGAGGTCACTCAACAATTGATTATATTTGTCAGTATTGGGTAGAAAGGCAGCTGTCAGGGAAAGGTGACTTTTTGTTGCAAGGTTCCCAAATTCTTGGGGAGATTGGACAGCTTCTGTTCCCTCCGTTGGGGCTCTGGGAACGATTCTGTTCCATGAAAGCATCTCTCAAAAGTCTGGAACCATAATCCTAGAGATTTCAGAGTATGAAGAGACCCAAGGAGCATCTAGACCAACCTGGGCCTGAAAGAAAATCCTCTTTACCCTGTCTCCACTTAGTTGTCCCCCTGTGTTTGTTTAAGGTTCTCCTTTGGCTTCTGGATGGATTGAGTTGTCAATCTATCTGGTGGGTAAAGAGCTGGCCTTAGGGTCCGGAAGATCCCAATTGGAATGTTGTGGTTAATGTCTAATGTCTTAAGTCCCCAGACAACAAAGACTTCAACTTGCAGACAAATTGTTAATCTACATCAATGAAGGGGACCTTCCATGTGGGGAGTTCCTTGCACCAAAAAAACCCAAAAAAACAAAAAAAACCAAAATAAAACAGGTTCTGATTTCACCAAAAGAATCCAGGTTTTTTCCTGGCTAAGTCTATAAATCTAATCACTGGTAGAAGGCTTCTATAAAACACTTCTTCCTTTTTTCTTTTCTTTTCTTTTCTTTTTTTTTTAAAGCACTTCTTCCTAAAATGTATCCCTGCTTTTAACAATCTTTCTTCCTTAAGACTCCCACCTACTTTGTCTGTCCCTCTGTGGGCCCTCCTGCTTGGTATCTCAGTAACTCTAGTACACATGCTCCCATCAATCTTAACCTTCATGAAGAAAGGGGTATTGTTTTAGCCTCTGTGCCCCTCCTAGCATCTAATACAACTACAGATTGTCCCCTTCACCTACCGATTGTCCCCTCTACCTACTGATTGTCCCCTCCATCTGCCATACTCTTCCTTCAAATGTCTGCCTTCAAAATCCCAACTCCTCACATTTCTAGAGTGTATAAAGATTTGCATCTTCCTCCAAACAGTCTTGTGATAGAAATATCTTCACCATCACCTCCACTTTGCATTAAATGGACAAACAAGACGACAGGTGGTCCTTTGTCAGTAGTTCCACAGCCGGGGCACTTCTCACACAGGATTGAAGTAAAGACCTAATTAGCAAGTGGCCTACGTGTTGCTCTAGGTTCTAACAAAGTCTGAGCGCCAGCCTCCCAGCAGACTGCGCTGAGAGTTATAAATGAGGTTCCTGAAGCCTGTTTTAATTCATTCTGTGAGTGCATGCTGTGAGTCATTTATGGTCAGCATTTCTTTCGGGTATAGATATAAATTATCTGTCATATTCTTCATCAAGAACCTTTCTCTTTTCTGTTCTTCTTGGGGGAGACTTTGGATATGAACCATAATCTAAGCCAAAGGTGTCAAATTAAATAGAAAGAGATCTCTGCTGGCTCTGTGTTGACTTAGAAAACCACAAATTCACATTATCTATGGTGTATTCTTTTTACAAGAATACTTGTCACTTTTGACTTAAGCTTTAGCACAGGGGTTCTCAAACTACGGCCCGAGGGCCAGATGTGGCTGCTGAGGATGTTTATCCGGCCTGCTGGGTTCTGGCAAATGGGCTGAGGGGCAGAGACAGAGTGTGAGCTTTTGTTTTGACTATAGTCCGGCCCTCCCACGGTCTGAGGGACAGGGAACTGGCCCCCTAGTTAAAAAAGTTTGAGGACCACTGCTTTTTTCCCCAAGGTGCATGTGAGGTAGTTTAATGAGCTAAGGTTTCAGAAAAGGGAGTCTCACCCTTCTCATTAGGGAACTCCCCATTCCTGCCTCCCAGGATGAAACCCAGTTCAAACCTGGGTCCAGAGCAAGGGGACAAAGCAACGCCCCTGCCCTTGTAGGCCTCCTGACAGTTCCTCAGTGTTAGTCTTGAGCATCTGGTGATGTTTATGGCCGAGGAAAGAAAATGTAACACAAATCAAGAATGTAAAACCTCATCATTGGAATGGACCCAAGCCCACATGTACCCTCTCTAACCCAAACCAGAGGAAAACCAAACATCTATGTCACCCCCAACTAGTGGTTATTTGGTCTATACTTGAAAACCTTTAATGACAGGGAGCCCAAGACAATGCACTCCCTTTTTGGCCAGCTATGATTTTAAGAAAAGTTTTCCCTTCTCTTGAGTCTATTTCCACACAGACATCGGTCCTTAGGTCCACTTGCTGGGGGTGAAACAGAACATATATATTCCATGGACCACTGGCCCATGGGCTCTTTGAGGCTGTTTTGCCTCCTTTTGTATCCCCAGTTCTTAGCACAGTGCCTGGTACAGAGTCGGTGATTAATGTTTACTGATTGATTTTATTATTTATTGATGTTCCATATTTAAAGAGCTCACTCTTAATCCTTAGAAGTCTTACCTTGTCCAGTTGATTAAGAGATATTTACTAACATATGTTTATAATAAATGTTATGACAAATGATTTAACAATGTTTACGAATAAATATTTGATTGATGTTCTATATTTAAAGAGATCGCCCCTTTTAATCCTTGCATTACTTTTTCCAATCAGTGGGTTAATAAACATTTATTAAGTGCCTACTATGTGCCAGACATTGTGGTGTGCTCCTGACAAACAGGAGTTTAGTTCCTTAGTTCCTCCAATGTTCCTTCTTTACTATGGTTCTGAGAACCTATGCTGTTGATTTTTCGTGACCCTATTTGGGGTTTTCTTGGCAAAGATACTAGAGTGATTTGCTTTTTCCTGCTCCAATTCATTTATTAGATGAAGAAACAAACAAGACAGTTCCCAAGATCACACAGTGTCTGAGGCCAGATTTGAACTTAGGAAGATGAGTTTTCTTGATTCCAAGTCCAATGCTCTCCTCATATGGCATTCCCTAGCTGCCCACTGTTTTGTTTGCCAGCCTTTTTATGCCCTGTGATTTATGATATGTATGACACCCCAAACTGAACACCAAACTCTAGATGTGTGGTTAATTTGAACAAGAAATCCTAATTACAAGGAAACACATTTATACGCATCACTGAGACTGGGGGTTCACGAATGAAATGCATCTTGGGAAAGATTTTCGTGCACTTATGTCTCTGTGTGCAGGGGGAACACTAGCTATCGACTACTGTGTGCATCTGGTCCTGACTATTTAACAGTGAGGCCTTAGGAAGTTATTGGAAACATATAGAGATCCCAGGGTCACAGAGCTCAGAAGTGTCAGAGGCAAGTTTTGCATTGAAAGCTTCTGCCTTCAAACCCAACTGTGCTACATGCTACAAGGATATGCCTTATTCATTAAAAGACTAGAGAAAGAATTAAGAAGTAGTGTAGTAGGAAAAATTAAGAAGATAATACTGAGAAATTTAGGAATTAGAAGAAGTAATTCAGAGAATATTTGGGTTAGGATAAGTAGAGGAAAGAAGAAAAGTTAAATAAAGTGATTGTGGGGCCAAGGAGTGCTACAGATCACTCAGACAGAAGGAAGAACTAAATGAAGAATCTGAGAAACATTGGGAACAGAAGTGTGCTACGATTGTGATGGGTGACAAACTAGAACTCTGCTCAAACTCTGACCACCCAAGACAGGGAAGTGAGGACGTTTGGGACATGTAGCTCTCTTATGTTCTTGGACTTCCCAGAGATGACTGACAGAGATTCAGAAATCATCTCTGCTGGGTTTTTGAGTATTGTTTTCTGGAAACACCTGAGCTCATGGAGAGCAGTTGGGCACTCTCTTCCCATCTCCTCATTCAGCATGAAGTCTAGTTTCCTGTTAATCAAGTTTGTCCTTTAAAAAAAGGAATAACTTGATTGTCTTGTATTTCCCAAAATTAATGGGAAGAAGTTAAGGGAGGCTACTGTGTGCCCCCAGATGTGTGTAACTCGTAGTCTGATGAATATTTCTAAAGAAGTGAATGAAATCATTAGAATAATTAGAGCTGGACATGACCCAAGAAATGATTTCATCAAATCATCTCATTTTACAGAGGGAGAAACCAAGTCCCAAGAATCAAAGGAAGTGATTTCATGGCAAGGGAGCGGTGGAATCAAGAATGAATCAATGAATGAGATAAGCATTTATGATGTGAGAAATGCTAAGCTATGTGCTAGAATACAAACAGAAAAGTAATCTTAAGATCACAGAGGAACACAGATGTAGAACTGGGAGGGACTTCAGCCACCATTCTGTTCTTTTGCTTCACAGGAGCCTTGCTATCCCAAGAAAGAATTCATTACCTCCCATTTGCATTTTATATGTCTATTATTTGGCTGCTGTGTGCCCTATTAGACTGTGAGCTCCTTGAAGGCAGGGCTGTTTTTACCTCTCTTTGGATGCCCAGAGATTAGCACAAAATAAGCACTCAATAAATGTTTGGTAACTAAATGAGAGGTGAACCCTTGCTTAGTATTCTTTCCATTTCACTGAGCTTTCAGGTCCCTTCCTGAAGAACGAGCCCTTTCTTGAATGAGTCCCTCTATCCCCATAACTGCTCATCTCTTCTCAGACCACATCTAGAACTTTGTTTCCTGACATTAGTCAAATGGAAGGAACACTGATTTTGAACCAATGTACAACCTCAAAGCTGTGTTCAAATCCTAGCTCAGCTTGGACAGGTCCCTGATCTTGTCTTCAGTTTCCCCATCGGCAACATGAGGAGAGAGGTTGTATTTCCACCTTGGCTTTCTGATTCTAAGATGTTAACTTTGTACCTCCCCACTATTGGCTAACATAAGGCCTTGAATACAGTAGGCACTTAATAAGTGTTATTATTATAGTAAAAGAAAATAATTCAAATAGGCAAACAATGAATTATTGAATTAAGGACCAGAGGACCCTCATTCAAATCCTAATTCTGCAAGTTACCAGCTGTGTGACCTTGGGCAAAGCAGAGCACTTTTCTACAACTGCTTTCCAAGTTTTAAAAATAAAGGCACTGATTGATTGTTTTTTATTTTTGTAAGATCCCTTCTTCATCAAGAACACTGTGATTCATTGATCCATCATCATTTAACAGTGTTTTACAATTTATGTTTTTATTCTGGTCCTAACAAAGCCAAATAAAATGAGTACTACCAGATATGCAGTATTAGAGAAAGAAGCAGATCATTAAATCCAGGGTGCAAATCATTTTATAAGTCCATAGTCACCCATCTACACACTTCTAAGAGTTCCAAAATAAGGAAAGGAACTCAAGATTCCAGATTTCCTGGTCTCAGTTGGTCGCCTGTTGCCTATCACTCCTCTTTCCCTCTCCTTCCCATGCTTCTTCCTTCCTCCCTCCCAGCATGTCTCTATCTCTGTCTTTGTCTCTCACAAGTTTTTTTTTTATTCATTTTAAACTTAAACACAAAACAGGAAAGGAAAAAAATTCCATGTAAACAGAAGAATATGAGAGGATTCATTTTCATTTTAAGAAAAAAAAAAAAAAAACCAAGGGGCACCAACCCTGAATTCAGGAGGACCTGAGTTCAAATGTGAGCTCAGAGACTTAACACTTCAAAGCTGTGTGATCCTGGGCAAGTCATTTAACCCCAATTGTCTCAGAAAAAAAAAGAAACATACATACACACAAAAGAATAAGAAAATAAAACCAACAAAAAAAAAAAGCGAGGAAAAGATGGATATTTTTGAAAACAACGTGGATCATTGGTTTTCTTTTGGTCTCTGCTATGCATTTTTTACTTTATTTTTCTCCCTTTCTTCCTCCATACCTTTCTCCTTTGCCCAAGAGTTAATTAAATGTGAATATATATGTACATATATATATATATATATACATATATATATGTATATATACATATATATATGTATGCCCAAGAGGTTACAATTAAATGTGAATATATGTACATATATATATATATATACATAAACACACATATATATATACATTATATATATATATATATATATATATATATATATATGTAAGATCATACTATGCATAATTCCACATCCTCTCTCCTTCTCTGAAGGCAGGTAGAATCTTCTTTCACAGGTTCAAGTCTTTCCATGTGTTCTAAATTAATCAGCTCATCATCATTTCTTTCTTTCTTTTTTTTTTTTCCCCCCCTGAGGCTGGGGTTAAGTGACTTGCCCAGGGTCACACAGCTAGGAAGTGTTAAGTGTCTGAGATCAGATTCGAACTCTGGTTCTCCTGAATTCAGGGCTGGTGCTCTATCCACTGCGCCACCTAGCTGCCTTCTAGCTCATCATTTCTTATATTGTAGCAGTAGATTGGCTACGAAAGCTTCCCCCCACCCAAATTTTCCACCTTCCTTGAATCAATGACTGAGACAAGCATTTATGATGTGTGAATAAGTGCTGGGCTACAAACAGAAAAGTAATCTTAAGATTATAGAGGAGCACAGATGTAGAACCGGGAGGGACTTCAGAGACCATTCTGTTCTCTTACCTCACCCCTGATTTTCCACCTTCCTTCAATTCTTGGCTACTTTGGTTTTATTTCTACAAACATTTTTCATTCCAAACAATTAAATTAGCTATTTTACATTCAAGATTGCTCTTGCCTTAGAATCTAGTTCAAGGTCTGGTACTGCTGACTCTTCTTCCTTTCCATTTCTCCCTCACCTTAGTTTCCCTGACCCTCATTCTCTTTTGCTAATATTCCTCCACTATCCTTTCTGCCCTTTCCTTAAGAGGAAATTTTAAGGAAAAGTTCTCATCTTTATCTAGAGCTATAATACCATAGAACTAAGGTATTTTTTAGAAGGTTACATTTATTAGAATTTTGTAAAACCAATGTTTTTCCTAGTCCTAAAACTATATTTTTATTTCAGTCCTAAAATCTACCCCCTCAAACATGGGAATAATCCCAAACTCTTCCTTTTAGGTAATAAGGATCACTCAGAGGCCCTACCTCATATAGGCTGGATGGATTTCTCTCTAACAGATATTGAAACAATTCTCGAGACTTAATTGATTCAGGGGACTAAAGGTTTGTCTATTGATGTAGTTTCTTGGCATCCATGTACAAAGAAAGTCAGAGCATAAAAAAAAAAAAAATCAGCAGCAACTCCCTTAGGCTTCTGATTAGCAGACCCTGCTGGGCAACCCGGAGACCAGGAAGCAACGTCCAGCTGAATCATTGCTGTGTCTCTTTCCTATGGCTGAGTCAACCTTCTTTGGTTAGCTGTCAGACATTCTCTGAGTGTGTCATTTCATGCTAATCCCACACCTGAAATACCAGACCATTTCTCATTAAAACTTGCCTAAAGAAATGTATAACAAGCTCAGGGTTTATCCAGGCTATAACTGTTTCATTCTTTATTCAGGAATGCAGAATATACTGCTGGAGAAAGCCTGGGGTGGGAGTCAAGGTGGGGAGGGGGATCTACAGCTTTGTCTCTGATCAGCTGTGGGATTTTGGCCAGGGGCAATCTTTTTGTTTCTTAGTCTATAAATTTGAAATAATCAGAGTTTTAAAGGCTTTTAAGGATGGAGATATCAAGGCAGAAAGGAGTGGAATGGCTTAGAAAGCTGAGGTAGAGAGCCTGTGGAGGAGAAATACTAGGAGGGTGAAAGGCTTGGAGCTCACATTTTTGTGACAATCAGTGGAAAGAAACAAATGAAATGGGCTCAGAACAAAGAAAATTTAGGGATATTTCAGGAGGACTTCAGGTATTTGAAGGGCTGCGGTGTAGGAATAGGGATTAAAATTATTCTGTGAAGATGAAAAGGGATAAATTTAAGAAAAGCTCTCTGACAACAAGAGCTGTCTGAAAGCAGGAAGAGTAGTGGGTTCCTCCTTCCTGGAGGCCTTCAAGCAAAATCCAAATGACCACTTGTGGATCAGATGACCAAAGATCTTTTCCAGTTCTTCTGGGATCTGACCAAGGTCTCGGGGATAAATTATAGAATTGGGATTTGAACACAAGTCTTCTGTGAGCTTAAAAGAATTATCCAATATGTTGAGTCATCTTTCCTAAAGCAAATTCTAACTTTGAAAAATTAAACATATCATGCAATTTTTTGGTTGGATTTATAACTTTTAAGGAATTGCAGAAGAGAAATATAGCATAGGAGAGATATTTTATTGTCTGAGTTGTGAATTAAGGAATGAATGAAAAAAAGATGCACACATTAAATACGTACTATATGCCTTGCTTCCAGAACTTGTTTCAAAATCCCAACACAAATGCTTCCTAGTTTTGAGACTTTGCAAGTCTCTTAGCTTCTCTCGTCTTCCATGTTCTCATGAGTAAAATGAAGATGATGTCTCTTCTACCTCTGGGATGACAAACCTATAAGAATATCCCATGATCCTCTCCTGATAATCCTACCTCACTGGCTCTGGGGTGATGAACCTATGAGAATATCCCATGATCCTCTCCTGATAATCTTACCTCACTGGCTCTGGGGTGATGAACCTATGAGAACATCCCATGATCCTCTCCTGAAAATCCTACCTCACTGGCTCTGGGGTGATGAACCTATGAGAACATCCCATGATCCACTCCTGATAATCCTACCTCACTGGCTCTGGGGTGATGAACCAATGAGAACATCCCATGATCCTCTCCTGATAATCCTACCTCACTGGCTCTGGGGTGATGAACCAATGAGAACATCCCATGATCCTCTCCTGATAATCCTACCTCACTGGCTTCTAATAAATCCCTAATAACATCATGAATTTTTTTTTTTTTTAAGAAAACATAGCTTTATATGTTATCATCCACAAACTTTTATTAAGTGTCTACTGTATGCCAAGCACTTTATTAATACTACAAATAATGACTATACTTTAGTTTTATTTATATCTCTGAACATACTGAACCACATGAATTGAGATTATATATACACATACATAGATATATAACTCATTCATTTACATATTATTTATCATATATATCATGCAATACAGATAAGAGTCCCCAAAATCAAACACACTGAGATGGAAAAGTTGGTGAGATTGAGAGGGAAATGGAGACACTGGGAGATGATGGAAATGGCATTCAATTTCTGCTCAGAATCCCCAGCCCCATTCCTGTTCGGTTGCTGATGGTTGTGTGGCCCCACTTTCCTTGTCCAGACCTCAGTTTCTCATCTGTAAAATGGTGGATTGGATTGGATGACATCCAGGGTCTCTGTGACCCACCCTCTTAAGTCACTTCCCATTTCTGAGCTTTCATTTCCCCATCCATGCAAAAAGGGTCTGGATTGGATGAGCTCCATGTTCCATTTCAGTGTCACATCTATCCTCATGGGATCATCCCAAATCTTTCCCCCTCTCATCTCAGTTTCCTCATCTGTACAGTGAGGAAACAGACCTCGGAGATGCTGAAGTCCCGGCTTGTGGCTCCACCCACAGACACTTGGCCATTTCCATTAGGGCTCGTCAGGATTTATCAATGTTTCTTGAACTAAGGCCTGCGGTCATTTTCCACCAGATGGCGTTGTTTCCTTAGAGGACCTTAGGCTGGGGACCATTTATTAGACAACAGTGTCAAAAAAAGGAGGGAGTGGACTGGTTGTCTCTGAAGGTGGAGCCAGGCAGATTCTGGTCCTTTACCAGTCCCAGGAAGGACTGCTGCCAAGTGGCCTCCCTAGGCAACTGCCCATCAATGCTCCTGGGCTGCAGGGGGAGGGAGGGGGACTTCAGAGCAGAAGTCAATGGAGGTGGCTGGGGAAGGCTTCGGTTGCATGGGGAGAAACTATGGTAAAGACTCTGCTCATGGGGAGGTAGAGGGGGAAGGTGGGCTAGTGTAGAAGGGTCCTTGTTGACTGGACCCTAAGGGCGGTAATCTGGGGAGGTTTAGGCTAGAAGGTGAGGTGAATGTCAGGCAGTCCCCTTCCCATGTGAATAGCTTAGGGCAAAGCTCAGGTTTGCTCACAGGAAAGCTAGGGCTGCCTTAGAAAGGACAGTCTTCTCTCAGTGATGTCTCTCTCTGTCTTTCTCTCTTCCCCCCTCCAATCCCCTAAACGCCTCCCCCCTAATGCTTGCTGACATAGGTCATTTTCTATGTATTATCTCAAGCTGTCACACACATGCGTCATTCTAGGAGATTAGAGCCCGTCTTCAGCGCCCAGAAAACTGACGCCAATAATTCACATTCATTCAGCACTGTCAGGTTTGCAGAAAATTCTCAGGTGGTTGGTCTGGAACTGAGAGGGACCTCAGAAAAATGAGGGAATAGAGGCTCAGGGGAGACAGGACATAGGTGGTAGTTTGCAGAGCCAGGATTTTAACCAAGTTCTGTCTAATTCCACGATGGCTGCCCAGAAATGCATTCCTTCTCTATGAAGAAAACATCACTGAAGTCAGAGGGATTGAGACAGGAAGCTGGAATTCAAATTTGGCTTCAGAGGATTACTAGATGTGAAATTAATCAGTAAATATTTATTAAATGCCTACTATGTGTCAGGGACTGGGCTAAGCCCGGAGGATACAAAAAAGGAGGGCAAAAGAGAGAACTCACAGTCTAATGGAAGTCACTTAATCTCTGTCTGCTTCAGGGTCCTCTCATCTGTACCACGAGGAGAAAACCATCAAGAGCTTCCCAGAATTGTAGTATGGCTGAAGTGAGATAATTCATACAAAGGGAGAAGGGCTGGACCTGATTTTATTAACACAGAAAACAGGCTAAGCAGCTTAGCTCCTGCTCTGTAACTTGGTCGTCTCCGAGGGCTGCCTGAAATACTGAGAGATGAAAAGTTAAGTGATTTGTCTAAGGTCACATAGCCTGTCTGTGTATGAGGCAGGATTTGAATCCAGTTCTTCCTGGCTGCCTGCCTTTCTATACCTTAGCTGCAAGGATAAAAATGAGATAATATCCTAAAGGACTTTGTACACCTTAAAATACTACATCAATGTTAGCTGTGGTCACCATCATCCCCATTATTATTATTACAATACGTCACCTCTATATGAGGTACTTTGCAAGTCTTGAAGTCCTATATACATGTAATTTCTCATCATCCATATTACTGCTCATAAACTTATAGATTTGGAGCCACAAAGCAGCTCCCAGAAGCCAATGCTCCCTTTTTACAACTTAGGAAACTGAGGCCCAGAGGCATTGTGATTTGCCCAAGTCATGCATCCAATCAGTGTCAGAGATCAGATTTATACCCAAGGTCCTCCTGTCTCCGCCTCCCACTCTCTCTTCATCTCATTGCCATTGCCTTCAGTAGGAACAAAGGTCCCTGTAAATGGATGTCCCCCCAAATCTAAGCTATTACAGCTTAAAACTGTACCAGGACTTTTGGGACGCCATGAGCAGCTGGTCGGCCGGTGTGCCAAAGCCTGATGGGGTTTGGACCGAGAAAGAAGAGGAAAATTCAGGGCCATCGGACAGATCGTACCGAATCCAGTTACAGCTGGCTCGGCCGTCTCTGTGCTTCCATCCAGAAATCAATTTAGAAGTGTCTCCACAGTCTGCCTCCATCCTGCTTCAGAGGCAGGATTTCTCAGCAGGTCCCTTCTGTTGGACAGCGACAAGCTGGCCTCCAGCGGGCGGAGCCAAGCTGCTTGGAGCAGCCATGCATCCATCCCTCAGGGAATATGGACACAGCCAGAGCTGGCTCCCTCTCCTCACTGCTGCTGTGTTTATCTTCCCAAGCTGCCTCCTGCGGCAGCCCCCACTGCCTCATCCTTCATTTCTCTTTATCAACCACTTGGCCTTTTCAGGGCTTTAAAAAGAACCAGTGCTTTTTTTGGTGGGGGTTTTATTTCTATCCCTTTCAAACTCACTCATATTCCTGAAAGGGGGCTCGTTTCCTGTTTTCTGTGAGAGGTTTTAGCTTTCTCTTAAAGAGGAAAGAAGAAACCAGGAAAAATATCTGATCAGGGAAAAGAAAGGTTTTTACTTATCTATTTTGAGTTTTGGCTAGATCAATAATCATACCACCAAGTCCTATTTCTGTAGGTGTGCAAGACTTTCCTCACAGTCACCTGTGAGGTAGAGAATATAGACATTAATACTCCTGTTGTCCAGATAAGGAAACTGAGGCCCAGAGAATTTATTATTATTATTATTTATTATTATTATTTTGCCCATGAGCAAAATTTGAAGCTAGGAGACAGGGGGCAGAGGGGAAAGAGGTCTGGATTTGGAATTCTAAATTCACATCCTAACTCTGATACTTGCTCCTTTTTGCCTTTGATGTCACTTAGAGACTTTCAACCCATTTCCTTATCTATGCCCAATGTAGGGCATATAGGGAGGGATGCAGCTGAATGAGAGGCATCCTCCATAAGTCCCAAGCTGGCGGCTGCTGTCCGTGGTAGCTTCCAAGCTGGCCCAAAGCTTGGCAAGCAGGAGCAATAAAAGGAAAGAGAAAGACTTATGGTCTGAAGCCATCATTCGCCAACCCTCCTTAATTCCAGTGTTCTCCTCTATTTATCACTTCCCAATTATCTTGTATCTAGCTTGCCTTATATATTATTTACATGTTGTTTTCTCCATTAAATTGTGAGCTTCTGGAGGGCAGGAACTGTTTTTTTTTTTTTGCTTTTTTGTATAACCTGTGCTTAGCACAAGGCTTGACACATAGTAAGTGCTCAGCGTTTATTAATTAATGAGCCAGGAAACTGGGGAGGAAGATACTGCAAGGTGGGCTCTCTTGGGCTCCTCTGCCTTCTGCCCCCAGCTTTCCATGCTATGAGTGAGAGAGGCAATTTGTAACCATATGTAAAATGAAGAGCTTGGGTCAGACGGCCTTGAACTTTCCAGCACCAAGGCTGTGATTTTATGGCCTGAATTCAGATCCTGAGCCTCCTACTTGCTATAGGTGACCCTGGCTAAAAAACCAGGCATCCTTTTAAGGCCTCAATTTTGGCATCTCTAAAATGAAGGGGCCATTCTTGTTTTCCAGCCATTTCCAGGCAAATGGAGCTCAAAGAATAGGAATGGGAGAGACAGAGACAGAGAGTAATGGCAGAGCTGGAACTTGAACCCACATCTTTTGGGTTCAATACTATCACTATAACAGGCTTTAGCTTCCTTAACTGGAAAATGAGGGGAAATGGGCATGTGCATGAGTATAACTAAGGTAGAGTGATTGGGGCTTTGGCCCAGGATAATTTAAAGGCTGCCCACAATATCCTCCTGGAAGTGCTTCTTCCTTAAGCTGCTATGCTCCTAGGGAAAGGAGCACTGGTGGCTTTATTTCAGGAAAGCTTCCTCCTCACTCCCAATGTCAACTGATTTCCGAACTGAGGTAATTTAATAACCAGGAAGTACTAGATAGAGCCGAGACCATACGCTAGCTGTGTGACCCTGGGCAAGTGGGACTCAGTTTCCTCATCTTGAAAACTGGATAAGAACAGCATTTGCCCCACAGAGTTTTCAGGATAAAATGAGGTGATAAATGGAAACTGCTTTTCCAACCTTTAACCACTACATTACTGAGATCTATGTCATTATCAAGCTTTCTCATTATTTCTAGTCTACCTCTTCTTTTATAGCCAAACTCCCACAAAGAGCTCTTGGCTCTACCTGTCTAACTGCTCACTCTCAGTTTCCTTCACAGCATAGACAGGGATGTCTCGCTCCCCATTCTCCAGGGCTCTGTCCTGATCTGGCCCTCTCTCTGCTTCGCTGTCTCTTTGTCTCTCTGTCTCTCCTTCTCAGTCTGTCTCATTCATCAGTTCTCTTGCTTTCATCTATCATTTCCACGTAGATAACTCCCCAATCTACATAACCAAGGTCTCATCTCTCTCTTGGGCTCAAGTCTCATATCACCAAACACCACCTGAACGTCTCACAGGCATCCCACATTGATCGTGTCCAACCAAAGGCATTATCTTCCCCTCCACAGCCATCCCCGCTCCCAGCAGGGCCGAGTCCTTCCACTTACCTTGGTTTGGAACCTTGGAATTATCCCAACTCCTCCCCCTCCTTCATTCCTTAATCCAATCCATTGCCAAGTCTCTCAAAGCTCACTTGACACCATCTCTCAATCTCTTCCCTTCCCATGGAGCCACTGTCCTAGCTCATGGTCCTCCTCCCCTATCTCCTGGGCTACTGCTGCAGCCTATCTTCCTGTCCCCACCCTCCCCAAACCACTCTACTCAGCTGACAAGTCAGTCTTCTTAAAACACTGCTCTGACCAGGTCACTGTCACTCAAGAAGTTTCAGTAGCTCCCTATTATCTATAAGATAAAATGCAATTTCCTCAGCCTGGAATTGAGCCTTCTATAGGCTGGCTGCCATCTTTTAAATTTTTTTTTTTTATTTTTTAAGATATTTTAAGATTAGGCCTGTTGGCCTTGAAACCATCCTGACAGTTTCCCCCTAAGGGAAGCTAAAAGCTAGTGACTTAGTCAACAATGCATTGGGCCAAAAAAAAAAAAATAATAAAAAAAATTCATCTTCATGAGTTCAAATCCAGCCTCAGACATTTACTATCCGTGTGATCCTGGGCCAGTCTCTTAAGCCTATTTGCCTCAATTTCCTCATTTATAAAATGAGCTTGAGAAGGAAATGGTAAAGCACCACAAAATCTTTGCCAAGAAAATCCCCCAAATGGGATCCTGAAGAGTCTCACACCACTGGAAAACAAGGGAATAATAAGAACAACCAAAATTTATGGAACATCCTCATGGAAAAAATACTGACAATAATACTTTCCAAAAGTTAACATAGGTATTTTTTTCTATTATTAGCTTATTGTTTTCTTCCTAATAATAATCCCCCTGAAATAACATCTTGCCCTGACCCTGATTTGTAACTAGCCTGTTTCAGGGGAGTATCCCAAGTTAGAGTAGAAGCCCCCAGCTGGGAGCACCCTCTCTCTGCTGAGCAGAATGATATCTCTGTGCCGTGTGTGTGCCCGAGCTTGTACATCATGTCTTTCCCTCTCTCCCTTCCCTGTTTCCCCCTGCTCACAGGAAAGCTTTACATCGAGTTCCCTCCCATCATCCGTGTCATTCTCAATTCTTGGATCCATGAATGGATTGCTTTCCCTCCTTAGACAAAGTGGAGACCTGGACAAAGGCTCAGTCTATTGATGGCAGCACCTCCACTTGAGGGAATGACTCGGGAGTAGATACAAGGGTCTAGGGAGAAGCCTTCATCCTGCTGGAGGGACTCCCTGATGCCAAAGGCCTGGCTCCAAATATTAGGCTTAAAGAGCCTTTCTCCTTCACTCTCCCCGTTTTTGCCACAGATGGCGCTCCATGTCTGATATGTTTCTTCTCCTCTCCTCCACTTCTTAGATGTCCTAGCTGCCTTCCAAGCTCAGCTCAGAGGCTGTCACAGATGGGAAGCTTTTTCTGCTTCCAGAAGTTGTTAGAAATACAGAATGGTTTCCAGAGGGAAAGGTAGCCTGTCTCCACATACATATTCTATACCCCAGTGGAACACAAGCTCCTTGAAGGCAGACATTTTCTCAGGCTTGTCTTTGTACCCCCTGTACCTAGCCCAGTGCCATGTATATAGCAGGGCATTTGAACTGGTTTTGTTGAAGCCTTTTCTGCTTCCTGAAATCATTCCCCTCTGGAACTTACTTTGTGTTTCTGTCTCCACATACATATTCTATCTCCCAGTGGACCGCAAGCTCCTTGAAGCAGACATTTTCTCAGGTTTGTCTTTGTATCCCCTGTACCTAGCTCAGGGCCATGTATATAGCAGGGCATTTAAACTGGCTTTTTGAATTGTATCTAGGGTCCCTTCCAGCTCTACAATTCTATGATCGTTAAAGTGAGAATCTGAGAAGGGAGACTGAAAATTGCTATTTCTTCCATCTTTGCAACGTTTAGCACAGGGTCTGACCCAGTAGGCATTGCACTGATGTCTGTTGACTGACTGACTTGCCGGGTGCCCTAACCACCCCTCCCAAGCTGCCTCTGCCAGGCTTTTTGCATAAGGCTGTCCTTTATTTTTCAGGTTCCCTAGCTACCTCAAGGCTCAAAGAACAGCAAAAGACAATCCCTGCCCTTGACGAGCTCACGCTCTAATGGGGGAAATAAATGGAAGCAACTCCATATAAACAAGCCACACACAGGATAAATAGGAAATAATCCACAGAGTGAAGGCACAAGAATGAAGAAGGATGGCGACAGTCTGCCTGGAGAAGGTTACTTCTCTGGAGAGCTGACTGTGTGAGAGTAATATCTAATTAGCCTAGAAAGGTGGACTGGGGCTAGCTTGCAAAGCACTTTAAATACCAGATTGAGCAGATAGTTAAAAACCTTCCCAAATCCATGAGGAAGCCCTGAGGCAGAAGAGTAATTTGGCAGACCTGGGCTTGGGGACCATGTGACCTTAAGTTAGGAAGCCCAGCATTAGCCAGCTTAGTCCCACAGGGGGTCTCCTGAAACCCCTGCAAGCTGCTTTGGACTTTACCTCTCTAGGCTTCCTGGGTCAAGCCCATTGGTCTCTTCCATAATCCCAGGCTCACATTCAGCTAATCAGGAAGGCTCCAGCCTGCAGGGGAGCTACTGAGGCTTCAGACTCTTCTCCATGACAAATCCCGATTAGCTCAACTTTTTCTGCCCCAAGCAGAGAGAGAATTAAAAAAGACATTGAGTAGAATTAAACTTTGCCTTCTTTGGGAAAACTTTGATGTAAACAAGAGTCTCCCAGAAGAGATTGGAGGGGGAGGCAGGGAGACCATGGGGAGACTGCTGTAATAGCGCCTGGTAAAATGATGTGGACTAGTGGTTGTAGGAGGGAAAGGAAGGGAACAGTGTGAGGGATGGTGACAAGTCTTGACAGTGGATCAGGTACAGGGAAAAGTCAGGTAGGATTCCAAGGTGGTAGGACCTCCTCACCAGGATACTTCCTTTGCTAGATTGTGAACCTTTTCATCATGGGGAACTTTTGTCTTCCTAGCTTCTATAAACCTCTGTTGAAATGTCTGGAAGCTCTCCTTTCTCCCCTCCATTTCTCAAAATCCTTCAAGGGCCACCTCCTACACGAGTCCCTTCTCCTGAAGTAACTCAAAACCAGAGAATAACAGGAATAACTAGCACTTATACCATACTGTAAGTTTCACAAAGCGCTCACCACATTTTCTTATTTGATTTTCATAAGCCCGCTCTTATCCTGATTTTATAGATGAGGAAACTGAGGCACACAGATTTTAGGCAAAGTGGATTTCCTCGGCCACACAGCTAAGTAACCTGCAGCTGAGGCAGGATTTGAACTTGGTTCTTCTTAATTCCAGATTCAGCAATCTAGCCACTCGAACCATTTGGCTGTCTCTTCGCTCTAGAGCAAGAAGGGAACTTGGAGGGCGTCTATACCAACTCCTTCATTTTCCGGATGGGCACATGAACATCAAGGGAAAGGAAGCGATTTGCTCACTTTGCCCAAGGGATTTGCCAACACAGGTAAGCGTGCCAGAGGTGGTTTGGGGAGTTGGGGGTCTGACTTTTCCCCTGTCCCAGGCTCTCCCTCTAGAGCAAAAGAAGGAGTATCAACACTTCCAAAGGCAAAAGGAACAAACCAAATTAATACTCTGTTTAAAGAGCCTGGGACACGTGTAATTCATTCGAGAAAGACGTTTGTCAAAGGTAGCGGCTGCCATTTTAAATGGCAAGCTTCATTTATCTGGAAAATGCACTTATGGGCACGCCAGCAACAATTCTGCAGGAAATCGATGAGGCATTTGGGAGACCCATCACTGAGCCGGCACGGAGGGATGAGGGAGCCGTGATGGAGGGCTTCAATTATCCAGACATCTGCCAGAGCTTTCTCCCTGCCAAAAGCAGATGAGCTCACTAAATTCATGGCTTTCCTTAATGATAATTTCATCCTTCAAAATGGCGGCAAGGATGGGAAATGCTCGTCTGGATTGGATTCCAATTCACAGAGTCATACATTTCGAGCTGAAAGGGATCTCAGTCATCCGAGTCCAAGCTCCCTTCTGTGAAAAAGGTGAGCATTTGACTCGTCCAAGGTCACACAGTTCTACAGCAGGGAGGAATCGGCTGCTGAAGTCCAGAGGACGGCCACGAATGGTTTAGAATTCCCAGTAAAGGAGAGAAGTACTTGATATGGTCCGATGCAGATCTAGATCTGGGGAGGATTCAGCAAGTTCAGTGAGAAAACAGGGAAGGTTTAAGACTCAAAATCCCACAGAGGAAGTCCATGTGAGAGTGATGAGGTGATCACAAGGAAGAGATTTCCGAGGCAAAGGGAAGGGGCTCTGATGAGGCAGAAAAGAGGCAGTTGTTTGAAGAGACGGATGTGGATGTCTGGGGAGCTCCCGGAGCAACTTCCACTTCTGACACTCGCTGAAGATGGAAGGAAGGGCAGGTAATGGAGGGTGAATTCGAGCGGCCGGCACGGTCTGATGAGAACCGAGTCAGGAGCACTAAAGCTTGCAGAGAACTGACACAGACGGGAAATGAGGAAGAAAAGGAGCAAGAGGGGGATTGGGCAAAGACAAAATCTCTGATCAGGGAGGAGAAAAGGCAAGGAAGCCGGCCTGGGAGTCAGAAAACCTGGGCTAAAATCCCAGCCTCGCCACTTCTCTTGGGACACCTTAGGCTGGCTGTTTCACTTTTCTGCATCTCGATTTCTTTACAGTAAAAATAAGGGGATGGATTAAATGACCTTTGTGGTCGCTTTCAACTTTAAATCTAAGTACATGAGCAACTCTGAGTGGAACCATAGTGAATTTGGAAGTAAGGGTCATGGGTTCAAATCTTGTCACTTTCTGTCTCTGGAGCTTGGTTCTCTCTCTAAAGTGAGGGGCCTGTACTTTGGTCTCTAAATTTATGGTCTAATGGCCCCCACTTGCTAATCAGGAATACATATGCCCTTGAACATTAGAGAAAAAAATTGGCTACTAGTAACAATAGTTTGTATTTTGATAGCATTTTAAAGACTGCAAAGCACTTTACAAAGGATATTTTTTTATTCATATAACAACATAGGAGGAGTACTGTTTATTAGGCTCATTTTACAGATGAGGTAACTGAGGGTAAGAAGTCAGGTGACCTGACCTATCCCAAATCACCCAATCAGTGAGTGTCTGAGGCTGGATTTGATCTCCATGACCAATGCTCTATCCACTCCCCGACCTGGCTGTGTTGGAAGTTAAAACCTGCTACTGCTGAGGGATTAGAGCTTCATGGGAAAAACAGGCTGGAGAAAGATGTCATGTACTGTGACCAAAATGTTGCCCACAGCGAAACTGTGGTCACACACTGAGGCCGGGACCATGACCTGATCTTCCCATTCCACTGTCTTCATCAATGACCCTCTTTCCATCTGCTGTTCCTCTTCTTGGAGATATTATACAATGGTCAGCCAAGCTGACCCCCCTCAATCTTCCAGTGCTGGTGAATTACTGCTTCCCTACGAGCACACCCCATAATTTTGCTCTTCCTGTTCTCCCGTTCTCATTCACTTCAATGTAGCTCCACCCTCTCCCTCGCATCTCCCCTCACTTCCCACTGTTCCTCTTGGAACTCCGGGTACCATGATCAACAACCTTTCCTTCAGTTTAAACTTCTCAGCTTCTGCTACTTCTCGGGACCCTCTGGGGGACACTGCATCTCTGGGCAATTCCTACACCAGTCTTGTGCTGTCAGGCTCGTTAATCCAAAGGGGGAGATCAGACCCCTTCTTGTTCCCCATTTAACTTGCAGCTTTTCTTAGAAATTCCTCCACCTCCAAGATTCATTCTACCCATATTTTCCACCCAGTTTCAGTCCTGGTGGATTTATTCTCCCTTCTGTGAGGGCCAGTGTTTTTCCACCTTATTTTCTGCCTTTATACTACACGCTGATGTTCTATAGATTGTCCTAATCTTCCAGTTCTTCAATTGTAAACTTCCCTGAGAACCTGCACTCCAACTACTGCTCCCAGGGATGGCCACGCCTTTAATATTGTCATTGACCATAAATGTTCTGCTTCCTTGATCAAAATCTCTGAAACCTCATCAGCACGTGATCAATTATCATTCCCCCTCTCCCTATGCCTTATGGCCCCGAAACCTATTGCTGATGCTCTCCAAGACCAGGAATCTTCCATTCCTAGGCCATCTCCTAAGCCCTGGTGACATTTACCTTTCTCCTTTACCTTCAGTCCTTCATCAAGCCCTCATGTCCACACTGTCCCGTTCTCAAATCTGTCGTCCTATCACCACTCACACCTTGCCACTGACCATTCCTGGATCAGTTCTTCCATCTGACTCGTCTGCTCCTACTCCAGTGATGGCAGGAACCCTGCAACCATCCTGGCTTCCTGCACTACTCACTGATGCTCTGTAATCTCACCGGGGTCCTCATGCAGATGGCAGAACTCTTTGTCTCCACCCTGATGGATTCTCTCTCACTCACCACAGTGACCATCTTCATCTCTTCTCCTCAAAAGGCTCCACAGTATTTTCTTCCCTTACTTCAGCTGAGATTTTCTTTACCAATCCCCTCCAAGCACTTTCCTATAAGTACCCCCTTTCCTTTCTTCTTCATCTCACATAATAGCCAGAATTTATATAACATTTCAGGTTTTTCAAAGTACCCACACATGCTATCTCATTTGATCCTTGTAGGAAGTATTGTTATCTCCATTGTGTCAATGGGGAAATTGAGGTAGACAAAGTGACTAGCTCAGGGTCCCATAATTAATGTGTCTAAGGCAGGATTTGAGGTTGGTCTCCTTGACTACAAATCCAACATGCCATCCACTTCACTTACTGTGATGAAGAGGAGGCCTTCTCACCAAGCCCACCCCTTCTATATTAATTTCTAGGGTAATAAGTTCATCATCATTCTTCTCAAACTGTGAAATCCAGAAATGAGCATGCTACCCCAAATGAAGGCTGGTAAAGACAAATTATAGTGGGATCTCCCTGGTCCTGGAAGCTTTGTCATCTCACTGCCCATTCTCATAGTAACAGGTTTTTTTGGCTGACATTACAAGGCTAACTCATATTGAACTTGGAGTCTCTTGAGACCCTCAGCTCCTTTTCAGAACAGCTGTTCTCTAACCATGCTTCCTCCATCTGCCTTGTGTAGAATGGGTAACTAAGGCCCTGGGTGGCAGCCAAGAGTCAAAGAGGTGTAGACAGCCTAGAACACTGGGCCAGATCTGAGATGACATTACAAGGAATATGAAATCTCACACTTGGATGCAAAAAGAAACCAGTTTCTTACAAATAAGATGGAGTAGGTATAGTAAGGCCATTTTAAAATGAAGATTGGGGCTTTTAGTACATGAGTTCTCTGGCTCTGAGACCATTAGTCCTTTTCCAGTTTCAATCTGCCCAGTTTTGTTAGCAGATTACCCAAATATCAGCCCCTCTCATCCCATCTTCAATCTCTCCAAATGCATTTGTTCCTTCTCTGATGCCCAAATTTCCTTCATCTTTAAAAGAAACACCCCTAGGAGAGCCTCTCAGCCCCCCAAACTATGGTTCTATGAGTCTTTTTCCCTCAGCCAAATTTCTTGAAAATGATAATCGATTGAGTTGCCTCCACTTTCTCTTTCTGTCTTCTAAATCCTTTGCAATCTGTCTTCTGACCTCATCACTCAATTGAAAGTGCCCAATTTAATGGCTTCCCCTCCGGCTTCATCCTCCTTTATCTCTTCTTCATTGGATAATTAATTCCCTCCTCCTCCTGAGTACTCCACATTTTGTGTTTTCCTGATCCCACTCTCTTATGGGTTTTTTTTTTGGTAACTATCTGATCACTCCTTCTCAGCCTCCTTTTCTGAATCATCAATCATATCATGTCACCCAAGTGGATAAGCTTTACCACTCCTTCCCCTCCCCTCTTCTCTCTCATTCTTTCCCTTGGTTACCTTGCCAGCCCCTTCAGTGTGCCAATGAATCCCAAATCTCCATAGCCAAACTTAATTCCTCTCTTGAGCTCCATTCCAACATTACACCAGCTCCCTATTAGAGATTTTTAAACCAAATATCTGAAAGGTACTTCAAAGTTAACACATCAAAGACAGGACTTGTCTTCCCAACAGGCTTCTTTTCTGAACTCCCCTATTATTGTCAAAGTCATCATTGGTCACCCAGCTTCAAAATTTTCAGTCATTCTTAGCTCCTTACTGTCACTCTCCCTACACATTCAACCAGCTACTACTTTTCCTTATTTCTCCTTCTCTAGGGCTCGAAGAGATATTAAACACAGAATGCAATTCCTTCATTTGACAGATGAGGAAACTGAGTATACAGAGGATTAGAGTCTCTACATGCTATCACACAGACCAAAAATGGGACTGAATCTCCAAGGACTTTAGTAGCTTCTCCATGCCAAGAAATACTAAGGGAAGAAACTTCCTGAAAGGTTCAAATTTCCCAAGTCACCCAGTCAAAGAACAGGAATAACTGCCAGTTTCCCCTGTCCTGAAGCTGCATGGTGCCCTAAACCTTTAGCTTCCCTCCAAGTCCCTACTCCCAATACCTGATCCTGCTTGATCAAGAGAAGAACCCTAACAAAATTCCCAGGCTTTCCCAGTTTGGGGAGTGCTGTCCCACCAGGGATTCCAGCAGAACTGACCCATTTGCATTTCTCCGACTGCCCATTCTTCTTGTATTCTCCAGCAGTAAAGCTCATTTGTATTCCTTTCTGCAGACTCCTGTCTTTGTGCCTCAGAATGTTCCTTGGCATCTCAAATCTTACTCAAACTTCATGGAGGCAGAACTCAGTATGATAATAGATGATGAGAAGAAAGACTTGTATTCTTGGGTCTTATATCCTTTTTTTTCTCCCAAGGAGAATGATCCCTGGATTGGAAAGGATGAAACCAATAGATCAGTCAAAAAGCATTTATTAATTGCCTACTTTGTGCCAGGCACCTTGAGGTAGAGCACTTAAGTGAAATCTAAGTAATGAGGGAATAAAAGAGCTCACAAATGAGTGATGTGATTGCTGAGCTACTGAATATGGTCTCTGAAACATTGTGGAAAAATAGAGAGGCGTAAAACCCTAGATCACAGACCTAGAAGAACTTTTCAAGTCATCTGGTCTCACACCCTATTTTATAGCCTAGGGAACTGAGGCTCAGGGAAGCTGCGTGGCTTGCCAAGGTCACACAGGCAATAAATATCAGATGCAGATTTGGCTTTTCCGAGTCTAGAGCCAGAATTCTTCCTCTCAGTGGTATTTTTAGAAGATTAAACTTGGAATCAGGGGAACCGAGTTCAAATCAGTGCTACCCCTTGTTGCTGCTATTATCTTGAGCTAATCACAATTTTCCTGGGCCTCAATATTCTCATCTGTAAAATGGGGAGGGGGCTGGACTTAATAGTTCCTGTGCTTCTTTCCAATACAAAGCTTGTAATTCTTGTAGGTGTCAGAATTAGGGGAAAGAAATATGATTTTAAAATAAAGTGAGCTGGAGCATGCAAATGATAGGTCCATGAGTTTGACCTCAATTCTTGGCCACTTTTTAGAAAGCATAATTAAAATGGATGATTTGCGAGGACCTCATTTTCCAGAGAAGGGTGATCACAAAGAAGCAGCATGGCTTAATCCAGAGCAGGGCTTGCCGGATTAACCTCATCTTCTGTTTGGACAGTCTGCTAAACCCCCAAATTAGAGAAATGCTGTCTGTGATATGCTTAGATTTCAATGAACATTTGACATGTTGCACAATGGAAAGAGACCCAGAAACATCTAGAAGGCTTGGGTTTGAATGCTGGCCCTAGCACTTGCTGGGGCTGGGGGGGGCATAGTACACAGAACAGTGGTCAGACTGATTCATCTTCCCAAGTTCAAATCCTGCCTCGAATATTTGCTAGTTGTGCGACCCTGGGCTGTCCCTTTGCTGTTTGCCTCAGTTTCCTCATCTGTAAAATGGCAAACCACCCCAGCATCTTTGCCAAGAAAACCCAAATAGCGTCACGAAGAATCAGATTAAACAAAACAAAACAAAAACAAAAAACACTACTAATTATTACCTAGGAAAAAAAAAAGCAAGTTATTTCACCTGCCCAGAACTCAGTTTCCTCATTTGTATAAAGAGGCAAACAAATAAGACTGATTTCTAAGATCCCTTCTAGCCCCAAATTAAAGACCCTGGGATGCTACTTGTTTTATATGTTCCTCAGACTTGTAGTGAGGTGATGTTAATGCATGATGCAAATTCAAGCTATTATTATTTCAGAACTGTACTGCTCTGAATCTAGGATTTTCATTTGGAAAGTTTTAAGTAGAACAGAAAGTCCATTCTACTGAGTGCAGTCAGTTCTAATAGCATATTCAGAGAGAGACTCTCCTACCCCCTCCCAGGGAGATTCAATCCAAATGAAGAAGATTACAGCAAAGACAGACCATGGATTAATAGCTTTCCACAATTCCTTTAGTTGTCAAGGAGACACCTCTTGAAGCCTCTTCTTATATACTTAAATACCATCAGGCTACTTTTATATCTATATTAGATGATTATAAAGTTCACAGTGTGATTTTCTTACTAGTTAACAACCTCATCACCAAATATTCCATCCACTGCTGAAGATGCACTTATTCTTCCTCAGCTTATTTTCATGTCTCTAAAGCTGGAGGGTCCTTTGGAACCCATTGAGTCCAACCCCACAATGTCACATCTAGGAAACTGAGGCTAGAGGAGGAAATACTTTACAAAGGTCACACTGGCAGTAAACACCGGTCATAAACAGATATACATACATACACACATATACACACACATACATACATATACACACACATATATATTTTAAAAATATATATATATTTGAAATATATATATATTTAAAAATATATATATTTTAAAAAATATATATATTTAAAATACATATATATATATATATATATATTTTTTTTTTTAAATAGGACTGGCGAGCACTGGACTCAGCTCTGAGAATGCAAAGGAAAGCAAAACAGTCCCTGCCTTAAGGAGAGACACTAAGCAAACAGCCATGAGCAAGCAAGATACTGACAGGATAAACTGGGATAAGCAATGGAAGGAAATCTCTAGCATTCAAGAGTTTCTTGCAGAAGGTGGGATTTTAATTGGGACTGAAAGGAAAAGCAGAGATGGAGATGAGGAGGGAGGGAGTGAATTCTCTACCTGGGAAACATGTCTGGAAAGGGGGTGTTTTATGGAAGGAGCAAAATTGCTGCTGGAATTCAAATGGAGAGGCTCTGTCTCTCTGGCAATCCTGGGTTCATCATCCTGGGTTTGGGGGTAGCACTGGAGGGACCCCAGGATCACCAGCCCAGGTCCCAGACAGCACAAAGACAGCGAGAATTCCACTGGGATTGAGCCACAAGACAAAACCTTCAGAAAACGTCTAGGATACTACACGCAGAGATGGGAGGCATGGCCAGAATGCATTTTCCTCATTAGGGCAGCTGCGGGGAAGCCAAAGAGCTGTAACACTTTCCAGCAGAAAGTGGTGAAAGGTAATTAGGGGCTTGTTGGGGAGGGAACTGCTGGGCCCTCCGAGCTGGTTGGCAATGCTTCTGCAATTATTGACTAAAGCTTCTTCCCTACAGGGACTGTTCGAACCTTTTTGTCTGGGTTTAAGCTCCCACCCACTCTTTAGCCCCAGTTAGAGCAGACCGGGGCTCCCATGGAGTGCAGAATAGCAGGGCTGGGATGGGGGGGTGAGCCCCACATCTTGCTTGGCTAAGAGTTTGTGAGAAGAAGCAGCACAGCAGGTAGGAGAGTGATGGAGCCCTTCACACAATCTTCCAGAGAGATATTTCCTTAGGGAGAACCTACATTAGTATAATCGCAGGTGACCCAGAGGACAACAGAGAAATGCAAAGTGGGCGGAAGGAGGTTGCAAACATATTACAACAATGAATTTAAGCAGAATCAAGAAAACGATATACACAATGACTATAATAATGTAACCTAAGAGAACATTTTAATGGAATTGAATTCTGTGTAACTGCAATATCTGATCCAGGGCCTGGAGAAGAGAGGAGGAAACAGACCTCCCTTTTTATCTTGGGCGAGATGAGGGGGGAGGGAACCATGGGTATAGAAGGCTGCACATCTTCCCCATAGGATAACGCCATTGGCTGTCTTTATTGAGCTGCCTTTGTTTTTGTTTTTTTTTTTTTTGCCACGAGAGAAGACTTGCTGTGGATGTAGGTGGATATAACGACTTTGATTTAGAAAACAAAAGGCATCAATAAAGCTTTCGTAAAGAGAGCTCCCTCTTCCAGAGCCAGGCTGATTATATCTGCCCTGGAGAGCCCCAGTATCTTTCTCAGCCCCCATTCTAACAAGCTCTTCCCCCACACTGTTAGCTACCAGTTCCATTTAACCAATTAACATCAATTAGCTTTTACAAAGGGATATTTATTTCAAAAAGGTAGTAGGAAGAAAGCACAATGATTTACTTTTAATACTTAGAGGGCTCCAGTTTCCCTACAGCACTTGGGTCTCTAAGGGATGTGGGCTGAGATTTAGTCCAGTTTCTCCACAGCATCATTCCCAACAAATTCAGCTCTGACTTCTGGATGAGTCCAAGCCCTCCTATTCACAGACCACATGTTGGTCCCAGATATGGGATGTACAAAACCTCCCCACACTGACACTATCGACTCCCTTCTCTCTTCTGAACACTGCCAGGAGGAAGAAGACCAATCCAAAAAGAAGAAGATTTGGTTCAGGACTGACTTTTTTCTACACCCCCACTCCACCCCACCCTTGGCAGTCAAAGAAGCAACTTCCCCATGTTCTCAGAACACAACCAGTTACAAAAAGGTCTAAACCTGTAGATGGAGATTAAATCTGGGAGGTTTCTGCCCAGGCTCCTAAGGCCTTCGCTTATTGGTCAGTCACTCACTGTGTAATAATGATAATAATAACAATAATAATAATAATAACAATAACAAAAAGATCCCAATGACTTTTACTTGAGAAATGGAATAAAAGACACCATGAAAGGCAGATAAGGCTACAGACAGAGGTGGACTCAATAAGGAATGGTAGATGACAGACCTCCTGAGGAGAGGTCCCCATGAAACATTAAAAAACTCACAGGAAGGGCTCCAAGGTGACGAGTAGCTCCTCTAGAGAGGATTTATGAGACAGCAAGGACATACAAGATGGCAATAGATGGCTGGCTCACAACTCCTACTAGTAAAGAGACTACTCACCTGGATAAAAGTCATGGACATCCGAGGCTTTCTAGACCACACTTGTGATTTCAGCGGTACACAGAACTCCAGAGAAGGAAACACTCTTTACCAATGATGAGAACTGTTGGCATACAGGAGCCCCCTGCCAGTGGCTGCTGGAGATCCAACCCAGAATGGATGTCCTCTTGGGAGAGGATGACACAAGGAGACTGAGAGGGAGTGGCCGTTCTCTGACCTCTGACCTCTCTCCTCTTCCCTTTGCCTCCAATTTATCTTATTCCCAGTCCATAAGCAACACCTGTGTCAGCAAAGGCTGCCCCACAACTCCTTCAGATGTTACGATCCACAGCTGGGGAGGCTCTCGGAGAACTGACCTGCCCTTTACAGAGAACAACTTAGAAAAAATTACCTGACTTGCCCAGGATCACAGCTATTACTTGTCCAAAGCTGGAATTGAACTTGAGTCTTCTTGCCTCCGAGTTCAGCAGTCTTATCTGCGTCACCCCTAGCCGTCCCTAATAATAACACATTAAATTGACAGACCTTTTACAACTAATACCTCATTTGACCCTAATAACAACAGATGCAGTAGGCGATGTTATGATCCCCATTTTACCAATGGAAAAAAAAACCTGAGGCTCATTTAAGAGGAGAAGGTCACACAGCTGGTAAGGGTTGAGACATGATTTGAATTCAGATCTTCACTCCAAGTTTGGCATTCTCTACTACTTCTTGCTGAAGAAGGAAGGTAACTCAAGGGGATCTCACTGCTGTCATGGCACTGGCAGGGGAGTTAAATCATTACCCCACCTTTCCTCAGATAGTGATGGAGACAACATGGGCCCCCCACCTGGAGCTCTGAGAACAGTGAACCCCAAGAGAAGTAAAGAAAAAGCTCCCAGAGGCTACACCTCTGCCCAGCAGCCCTGCTGCCAGCCAGTTCCTGCCCCCATTACCTGGGAAGCCATCCCTATGGAGATTTGACTTAGAAACTACCACTGCACATAGTGGGGGAAAGTTGGCACTTATTACCCAGGTCCTGTCAAACAATTCAAAATAAAAATTGGATGCAGTTTTATCAATGAAAAGATCATTAAATGCTGCATGCCACCCTCTGCTTTGCTGTTGCACCCTAAAGATCATGTCATCTTTCCATCCGATCGACACTTCCCTCACTAGCAAGAGCTCCTTGAAAGGAGGGATGCTTTTCCTTTTCCCCAGGACTTAGCATAATATTCTGCACATGGGAGCTTGGAATTATTTTTTCTTTGATCCATTTGTTCATCCATCTATCCAATGGCATGGTCAAGAGCCTTTCCTCCTCCTTTCCCAGAGTAGACCTGGGTAATGACATGGTCCTGCTTCCAAGGAAGAAGAAAGGCATGAAGAACAGAGAGAGAGTGGAGGTTTTGGCCCCAAACCCCAAGACTCCCAGAAAAGCAATGACATAGACCGATGACATGGACCAGACCCTGGCAGAGAAAGGGGGTAGAACACGGTAACTCACACTGAATCTAAAGGGGGTGGAGACGGACGAGGGCTTGGGTGATACATGGAGCTCCCAGATTTTCCTCCTCACCACCCAGCAAGTTCACTGTGAAGCTTGGGGCTGGTGGGGAAAGGGTATCAGACTAACAGAAGTGTGGGCGGCGTTTGGTTTCTGAGCTGTGAAAATCACCTTCACATGGGTCCCATAAGGGTGTCCTTAATCAGCTGGTTCCCTAAGAAAGGGGACTGGGCAGATGCTGCTGGGGAAGGTCTCACTTCCGAGAGCAGGGATATAGGGCTGGGAAGCCACGGACAAAGGCCACAGAAAATCAAAACAAAGAGGACCTCTCAGGCCCAGTGAGGAGGCTGGGGTCCGATGGAGAATGGTATCTGATGGAATATACTGGGACAACACAAGCTGGGGCAGACAGAGGAGCCTTGGTGGGACACTCCCATGAGGAAGGAATTTCCCCTCCCTCCCCCCTATCACCCCCGGACAGGACTAGGAGTCAATGAGATTGCAAAGGACTCTGGGAGGGAGCTGAAAGTAGGGCTGTTCAGCAAGGCCCGCTACTATTATTGAAACTTTTTTTCATACCTTGTAACTGTTGCACTTACTTGGGGAGTGTAAGACAGAGAGATTCCCAGATCATCATCAGGCTCGAAGAGGGGGAAGATCCTTTTCCCTACCCAAGCTTACAACTTAGAAAAGTACCCCACTTGCCCAGGATCACAAGTATTACTTGTCTGAAGCTGGATTTGAACTTGAAAGAAAGGGGGGGAAGAGTATGTGGGAGGGGGAAAAAGGGGAGTGAAGAGAGTAGTAGGGAGAATAGGAGGCAAGGGAAGGAAACAGGAGAGGAAGCCCAGAAAGGAGGGGCACGGGGAGATGGCACTGTGAGAAGGCACTGTGAGAATGAGACAGTCCTGGGGCAAACTCCGAGTTGAACTGAGGGAAAATGGGCCTCTGGCTTCTAATTGTCTTCTTTTAATTCACTCAGGGTCGTTTTGGATGATTAAAGCTGTTTCCCCTAAGTTGGTTATTTGAAATGAGGCTGCTTCTCTCTCATTCCCTGCTGACCTGCCCCATTGCCAGGCCTGGCAGACAAATAAAGTGACCTTTGCAGGTGATTGGGCCCCCTCTCTGGCTGCCATTATCTCTCTCCCCTAGGGCACTGGCCCTTCCTTTCTCACCCTTTAAGGAACAGAGGCAGGATGGGTAGAACCCACAGCAGCTGGAGGTTAATTCTAGCCAGGCTTTTTGATTAAATTGGTGCAAAGGTCAGAAGGACTTAACAGTGGGACTCCACCAAGACCCAATGTGGCCAGTGCATTTAATTATCCTCATCAGGAGAGGTGTAATGAAGGGCAAATCCAGTTCTTTGTGTGTGTTGGGGTGGGGAAGAGGAAGGTGGGCAGCAGAGGAGGGAGGCAAAAGATGACCCAACTATGGGGTACGGTCACATGGAAAAGGGGGGGTACTGACTTAATGGGAATGTAGGAGTCGGGAGAGAATTGCCAGGACGGGAGGGTTAGGGGTGACTGTGCTGTGAAGCTGCATCATTGGAGGCCCGAGAGACAAGGAGCGAGAAAACGGGCACCAAGGTGGGGAAGCAGAGCATCCCAATGGTTATCGTGTCAGCATCCTGAAGCAAAACCCTATTTGCTACCTAGTTACAGCTCTTTCAAGCCTCCCCCTACCCCAAACTTTTTACTTATCAATTAATCAATCAAGAATTTGTTAGCACTCACTCTGGGCCGGGCACTCTGTTAGTCTCTGGGAACACAAATCAGAAATGAAAACCAAAAGTGAAGCAGCTCTTATCCACAAGGAGCAGATCTTCCAACCAGGATGATAGATTTACAGACGGGAAGGGATCAGAGGTCACCAAGCTCAGGGGTTCTTCAACTGAGGTCTCCGAGTTTGTTTTTTAAAATATTTTCTTTTTTCCCCCAATACTATTTTATTTTTCCAAAATACATTCAACGATAGTTTTCAACATTGTCCTCTGCAAAATCTTTTTCTCCATCCTCCCCTCTGCAAGTAATCTGATATAGGTTAAAGGGCTGCCACATGTGGGTCCCTTTCCCTCCTTTATGATCTCTTTGGGAAACAGACTCAGTAGAGACACTGCTGGATCAAAGGGTATGCACAGTTTGATCGCCCTTTGGGCAAAGTTCCAAATTACTCTCCAGAATGGTTGGATCAGTTCACAACTCCATCCACAATGTATCACAGTCCCAGTTTTCTCCAACATTTATCCTTGTCTTTTCTTAATATCTTAATCTTTCCCCTCCCCATCTGAGGCTAGGGTTAAGTGACTTGCCCAGGGTCACCCAGCTAGGAAGTGTTAAGTGAGACCAGATTCTGAGATCATATTTGAACTCAGGTCCTTCTGAATTCAGGGCTGGTGCTCTATCCACTGCGCCACCTAGCTGCCCCTCTAATATCTTAATCTTAATGTGAAAAGTATGAAGTGGTATCTCAGAGTTGTCTTAATTTGCATGTCTCCAATCAATTTAAGATTTAGAGCATTTTTTCACATGACTAGACATGACTTTAATTTCTTCACCTGAAAATTATCTATTCTTATACTTTGACCATTTTACCAACTGGGAAATGGCTTGTATTTTTATAAATTTGAGTCAATTGTCTATGTATTTTATAAACAAAGCCAGTAAAATACTATCTCTGAAATTCCCTCCCCCCTCTAGTTTTCTGCTTCCCTTTGAATCTTGGCTACATCAGTTTTGTTTGTGCAAAACCTTTTTAATTTAATGTAATCAAAGTTATTAATTTTGCATTTCATAATGTATTCTATTTCTTCTTTGGCCATAAATTTCTCCCTTCTCCACAGACCTGAGAGGCAGACTATATCCCTTGTTCTCCTCACTCTTTAAGTCTAAATCGTGAACCCATTTTGACCTTTTCTTGGTATAGGGTGTTAGATTTGCTTGATACCTAGTTTCTGCCATATTATTTCCAAGTTTACCAGCAATCTCTGCCAAATAATGAGTTCTTATCCCAGAAGCTTGAGTCTTTGGGTTTATCAAACACTAGATTACAATAGTCATTGATTATTGTGTATATTCCACTGATCCACTAGTCTATTTCTTAGCCAATAACAAATGGTTTTAATGACTGCCACTTTAGTTTTTGACATGGTATGGCTAGGTCACCTTCCTTTGCATTTAAAAATATTTTCTTTACTATTTCAATATAACTGATTTTTTTGGTAATTCTACACAGTTTGTTTTAAACATTTAAAGACATGATTCTGAGAAGTCCCTAGTTTTACCCACCTGCCAGAAGGATGGCTGATGAAAAAAGTTAAGAATCTCCAATCTAATTCAGCCTTTTAATTTTGCAGAGGGTGTACAGAGGCCCCAGGTTAGACAGAGATGAGATACATCCCGGTAAGATAGAAAATGTTTCATTCAATATGATCCTAGGGTAACAGGGAGTCATTTTTACACACACACACACACACACACACACACACACACACACCCATGAAACATTCTCTGCCTTGCTCCCTTCTCCCTTTCTCTGCTTGCTGAAGATAGATTTTACATTAGCCAGTCACTGGCGATGTGACCTTGATAAAGTCACTTGTCAAGTTTACACTTTGGACAGAGTTGTTTTCATGCTTTCCCTTACATTAGACTGTACTCTTCTTGCAAGCAGACTGTCATTTGGCTTTCTTTCTGTCTCTAGTAGATAGCACAAGTGCTTAACATACAGTAAGTGCTTAATGAATGTTTATTGACTATTGCCTCAGTTTTCTCATCTCTATAATTTTGGGGTTGAACTCATTATCCTCCAAAGTCCTCTCCAGATCTAAATACAAAAATTTATTCTTCAAGATAGGTTTTATTATTCTCAGTAAAATGAGTTTCCAAACTGGAAATTGTCCACATTGATGAAGTCAAATGTCAAAACCCTACCCACCCCAAAAGTTTCCAACACTGTCCTATTAAAAAGAAAAGAAGAAAAGAAAGGAAGGGATGGATAAAAGGAAGAAAGGAGGATAAGAAAGGAAAGCAGAAAAGAAAGCAAGGAAGAAAAAAAGGAGGAGAAAAAGGAAAGAAAAAAGGATGAATAGCTGTGAGGAAGAGAAGAAGAAGAAGGAAAAGAGGGAAAAAAGGGAGAAAGGAAGCAAGGAAGAAAGAATAGGAAGAAGGGAAAAGGGAAAGAAGAAAGGGAGAAAAAGAAGACATGAGGGATAGTTGGAAAGTAGAGAGGAAGGGAAAAAGGAACAGAGAGGAAAGAAGTGAGAAAGAAAGCAATCAAGGAAGAATAGGAGAGAGGGAAAAGGGAAAGAAGAAAAAGAGGAAATAAGATAGGAAAGATAGCTGTGAGGGAGGAAGGGAATGAGGAAGGAAGAGCAAAAAAAGAGAGAGAAGAAGCTAGCAAGGAAGAATAGAAAGGAGGGGAAAGGGAGGAAAAAAAAGAGAGGAAGGATAGCTGGAGGGAGAGAGAAAAAGAATGAGGAAGAAGGAAGAAAGGGAGGGATGGAGAAAGGAAAAAAGAAAGACAGGAGAAACAGACAGGGACAGAAGAGAAGCAAAGAGAAGAAACAGTTAAGTCGAGCTGTATGATCTGGGACTGTGCCTAACAGAGCAGGTGACCCTCCACTTTTCAACCATCTTTTCTTAGAGGAGAGGAAGGAAGGCTGTTTGAAGCCCAAGTCTCCTGGAACCAGGCCGGGTGCCCGTATTTTATTTGCGTTCTATTCTCCTTTAGCGCAGCTTCGTTTACATTGTGAGGGGCTGGCCCATAGATCATTCTCTTAGTTCTGTTCTCTTTCCTCTGCATCGGTTCTTTCAAGTGTACCCAGGGCTTTCTGAATTCCTCTCATTCATCATTCCTTATGGTGCAATAATATTCCATTACCTTCATCTGCCATAATTTGTTCAGCCATTCCCCAGTCATCAGAGCAGAGCTCCAGAGCGGGAAGAGACTTCAGATGTCATTCAGTCTAAGTAGCACATTCTAGCAATGGGGAAACTGAGGCCCAAGGGGCTGAAAGCACATAAATAGTGAGCCTGTGAGATAGGCAATGCAAATATTTTAAAGCTCAATTTATAGACAAGGGAATTGAGATTCTGGGAAGTTGTGATTCACTCAAGATTACTTGGCTAATAAGTGACGAAGCTGGAACTAAAATTCCCAGCTGTTTTTGTGCCATGCTTTCTTCTCTCTGGCCATCATCCCCTTCTCCCCTTCACTGGCTTCTTGGACTCTGCTCAAGGGCAATCCAAATTAGCCTCTGTTTTATGTTGCAGAGGCTCAGGTTTCTACTTCCCTTCCTGGACAGCTCCCTACCATGTCCCTACATGAAATCCATATATATGTTCCCCCATTAGAATGAAAACTTCTTGAGGTCAGGGACTATCTTGCTCACTTGTATTTGTATCTCCAAGGTTTAACTCAAATCCTACACATAATCAGAATTTAATAGATGTTTTCTCTTTTTCCTTCTTTTCCTCTCTCCCTTCTATCTGATACAGACATAGATATAGATCTGAGACTCATGAGCATAAAGATGGGAACTGAACCTATGGGAGCAGGTAAGACTATTGAGGGAGTGAAGAGAGAAACTCTTCATGCTAGAGTCCCTGGGATATCTTCAGACTTCAGTGGCAAGAGATATATGAGGAATCATAAAAAGAAACTGAAAGATAATCAGATAAAAAGGAAAGCTGAGAGAGAGAAGTATAATGGAAGCCTAGGGAAGAAAGGACATCAGAAAGGAGAGAATAATGGTCATTTCAAATGCTATAAAAGAAGTTAAAGAGAATAAAGATTGAGAAAAGATGAGTGGAGGTAGAACTTAATTGATCACCAGTAATGTGATTTGTTTTGCTTGACTAAATTTATCTATTTTTATAAGGATTTTGTTTTTCTCTTTTTCAACTTATAGGAGGGTTTAGGAGGCAGTGGTTGTTAGTGATAGATAGTATTACCAAGAGAAAAAAAAAGAAAGACTAGAGGGCTATTACATCATTTAAAAAATGCAAATAAGACAACAAAAGGGAATTCATAAAGAAGTACAGACCAGCAGGACAGCTTTGAAAGTAACAAGTTGAAATTCTCATGTACTTTAAAAAAATCAAGCTGTACACAAACATAATAGAGGTTCTTGGTTTCATATACACTATTTTTGTGTTCTACTTTGTAGGTAGAAATGTGACTTTTTTGGAGGTGGTTGTTAAGAATAAAAATAAGATAGCTATTTCAGTAGAATGGTTGGGCCCAGATGCTTATAGATCCTCCCTCAGTCCAGTTGTGTTTGAGAAATGTTTAACCTAGTAAGGAGCTAGAAACAGTGAGAAGACTCACCTTCTTGCAGCTTAGTAGCAAAAGGGAGGAAAAATATAAGATGATAGTTTGGGGAGAAAGAAATGGCAAGATCAAGTGCAAATTCTTTATGAGGATGAGAGAGACTTGGCCATGTTTGCAGGATGTGGTGGGGAAAATGAAAATGAGAGTAAGAGAGAAAAAAGCACAGGGAGCAAGATCCCAGCGGAGCTAGAAAATGATCATTGATTGGAGAATGGCTAAACAAGATGTGATGCACGAATGCAAGGATCATTTATTAAGTTGTATGAAATAAGATGATGAAAACAAAACAAAACAAAAAAAAACATGGGGATACTTATGAACTGATGCAAAGGAAAGTAAATAGCATCAGGAAAATATTATACATTGTGATGATAACAATATAAATGGAAAGAAGAGCCACATGATAGAGACTGAATGCTATGAAATTATAATGGTCACTGTTGTTTCAATAAAGAGATAGGAGGAACTACCTGCCTTAGATTCTCTGTCAATGTGGAGACCATAGTTGTAGAATACTCTATAATATCATATTTTTTGGATATTTTGCTTGGTTTTACAAAACTTTTTTCCTTCTTCCTCTTTTTTATTTCTTAATATAAAGGACAGCTTTCTGTGAGAGATTATATTTTCTGGAAAACGAGTAATGTAAAAATAAAAGATGTCAATAAAATTTATATTAAAAAACAGAAAAGTTGGTTCTTGGCAAGGAGGAGGGCCATCTCTTCCCTAAAGGCAAGTCAATAAGAAGAGGATTGGTGAAATTATAAAGGGATTCTGAATTGTGGAGTAGAAAAGATGAAGGAGCTATTGATGGATGAATATATTACCATGGAATGGAAAAAACAACATAAATACACACACCATAGTTTGAGTTCCTCTTTCTATTTATGCAGGTGCCATTTTTTTCAAGGGTATATTCAAGGGATAGGAATCATAGAATGTCAGATGTTGGAAGGAGCAAAATGCTCCATTAATTCAACTAACATCTAATCTCAACTGCATAGCTGGCAAATGGTCATCCAGGCTTTCCTCAAAGACTCTCAGTAAGTGAGGACCCATTATTTCCAAAGGCAGACTATTCTACTTATAAATACATCCAGATACTGGGAGATTTTCCCAAGTGGATGGAGAGTGGGAGATCTTATATCTTGACCTAGCTCAGCCTTAACTTATTCTATGGTCTTAAATGATAACTTTACCTTTCTGTGATAGTTCCCTTCTGAGATACTACTTGGTTCTGATCAGTCTTTCCAGCACATACTTTCTATGTCTATGATCCCTGATCTTCCAATCTCTTTGAGACTCCACTGCTCACTCCATACTTGGCTGTTCCTGAATGACTTTCTTCAGATCCTGCTTAAAAAATGAAAAAAAAACCAGCTTGATGTGGGCCACATGTTTATTCATCCCAAAGTCCACCATTTTGGGTGTAGTTTATTGTTAAGAATTTCTAAGATGCCACTTGAAACTGATGTGGTACATAAATGATAGATCAATTGCTCAATTAGCAAGTATTTAGCAAGTGCTTATAAAATGCCTAGTACTAAGAAATTGTTGGGGTTGCAAAAGAGAACTGCTATCTACATTTGAAGCATTTACATTTTAAACAATACAAATAAATTGGTGATCTTTAATTCTTTTAAAACTATCATTTAGTCTAAGTTGATGTCACCAGAGTGAGAGTCTCTGCCTGGTCATAGCCAGTGTGATGAACTTGAAATCAGATTTCAATTCAAAGTGGGCTAATTTAAATACCTACTAATGTGCCAAGCATATAGCTGTCCCCAGGGAGAATAAAGGGAGCTGGTTGACAATGTGCTTCTAACTCTCTTCCTCACCCCCAGAGGAGAAGAACAGAATCCAATCAGACCATGCCTAATTTTTGCCCACTAGAGTCTGCTTAGAAGCAGGACTTTCTGTCAATTAAGCTCTTCTTCCTCTCTTTAAGTGGAGAATGTCTCAAGATTCCTGATTCCTAGGAATCCATTTGATAAGCTCTTGGTTTTTAATCAAGGGAGCTATCTCAACATCCATGAAGATTCTTTTCTCTGTTGGTTCAGGAAGCTTACACAAATATACATTCTTAAAATTAGCTATTACCAAAATTATGTAAGCTAGAGGTCTCTGTTACTAAGGAGGTTTTCTGTGACCACTAGATAGAGACTAGACTTTTTACCTTAGTACTCTGCAGATTTCTGCTAGCCAGTGTGCTTCCCAAAAACCCTTCTGTATTTCACTAACATCAAAACAAGCCATTCCTAACATTTTAACTTTGAACATAGGTTTTATAAGAAGGAGAATCAAATCAAAATAAAAGAATAAAATTAAAGCATTACAAAGAAATGGATCAGAAATGGATGTCAGTTGCCCCCAGCTAAAGTAAGAAGCAATGAGCAGAAAAGAGAGGGAAAATAAGGGATTTTCCTTACAGTTCTTAGGGTACTGATTGATTGTTCACCAAGGTTCATATGAGTTATTTTTGATTCCAAAACAGTCTATCCCTATGCCTAGTCTTCCATACTTATTCTCTCACTTTTGATATCACATTCCAAGCCATTAATTGATCCTCATAACTCTGAAACTCAGTTCTCATGATTACTTCCATCAGAGTAGTTCAGTCAAGAAATATTTGTGAAGCACCTACTATGTGCCAGGTACTATACTAAGCACTGGGGATATAAAGAAATAATCTTTAAGTAGCTTACAGTCTAATATTGAAGACAATATATAAACAATTAGAAACATGAGGCATAGAAAAGATAAATTGAAGATATTTAGCAGAGTAAGACACTAGAATGAGGAGGGGTTGAATGGAAGGGCCTCCTATAGAGGATGGAAATTTATCTGGGATTTAAAGGAAGCCAGAAGGCAAAGATGAGGAGAGAAAGCATTCTAGGCATAGGAGACAGTCGGGATAAATGCCCAGTGTTAGGAGATGGAACATGGAGAGACTTGTGGCAGGTAGATACACCAGGAAATTACTGCAAAAGTCTAGGTATGAGGTGATGAGGGCTTGCACCAGGGTGATTGAATGGCAGAGAAAGGAGAAGGGATGTTCTAAAGTTGCTGCAAAGATGAAATTAAGGAGATGTTGAAAAGGTGAAATTGACTTGACATGTTAAAGATGTGTGTGAAATTACAAGAAATGCTGCAGAGGTGAAATCAGGAAGAAGTCTTGAAGAGATAAAATTAACCCAAGATACTACAGAGATGAAATATATAAGAGATGTTGCAAAGGTGAGATCACAGAAGCATATTGCAAAGGTGAAATCTACAAGAGATGTTGCGGAAGTGAATCCATAGGAGATGCTTTTGAGGTGAAATCAAGGAGAGATGCTGCAGGGGTGAAAACTATAAGAGATATTGCCGAGGTGAAATTAAGAAGAGAGGCTGCAGAGGTTCAATCTACAAGTGATGCTGCAGAGGTGAAATCAAGGAGAGACTGCAGAGGTGAAACTATAACAGATGCTGCAGAGGTGAAATTAAGGAGAGGTTGCAGAGGTTCATTCTACAAGAAATGCTGCAGAGGTGAAATCAAGGAGAGACTGCAGAGGTGAAACTATAAGAGATGCTGCAGAGATGAAATTAATGAGAGGCTGCAGAGGTGGAATCTACAGGAGATGTTATAGAAGTGAAACTATAAGAAATGCTGCAGAGGTAAAATCAAGGAGAAATGCTGCAGAGGTGAAATTAATGAGAGAGTCTGCAGTGGTGAAATCTACAAGAGAGATTGCAGAGGTGAAATCTACAAAAGTTGTTGCAAAGGTGAAATCAAGGAGACATGTTGCAGAGATGAAATCTATGAGAGATACTGCAGAAGTGAAATCTACAAGAGATATTGCAGAGGTGAAACTATAAGAGATATTGCAGAGGTGAAATTAAGAAGAGAGGCTGTGCAAAGGGTCAGTCTACGGGGATGCTGCAGAGGTGAAATCAAGGAGAGTACAGAAGTGAAACTATAAGAGACTCTGAAGAGGTGAAATTAAGGAGAGAGGTTGCAGGAATTCAATCTACAAGAGATGCTGCAGAGGTTCAATCTACAAAAGATGCTGCAGAGGTGAAATCAAGGAGAGACTGCAGAGGTGAAACTATAAGAGATGTTGCAGAGGTGAAATTAAGGAGAGAGGTTGCAGAAGTTCAACCTACAAGAGATGCTGCAGAGCTTCAATCTATAATAGATGCTGCAAAAGTTCAATCTACAAGAGATACTGCAGAGGTTCAATCTACAAAAGATGCTGCAGAGGTGAAATCAAGGAGAAACTGCAGAGGTGAAACTATAAGAGATGCTGCAGAGGTGAAATTAAGGAGAGAGGTTGCAGAAGTTCAACCTACAAGAGATGCTGCAGAGCTTCAATCTATAATAGATGCTGCAAAAGTTCAATCTACAAGAGATACTGTAGAGGTTCAATCTACAAAAGATGCTGCAGAGGTGAAATCAAGGAGAAACTGCAGAGGTGAAACTATAAGAGATGCTGCAGAGGTGAAATTAAGGAGAGAGGTTGCAAAAGTTCAACCTACAAGAGATGCTGCAGAGCTTCAATCTATAATAGATGCTGCAAAAGTTCAATCTACAAGAGATGCTGCAGAGGTAAAATTAAGGAGAGAGGTTGCAGAGGTGAAATTAAGGAGAGAGGTTGCAGAGGTTCAATCTACAAGAGATTCTGCAGAGGTGAAATTAAGGAGAGAGGTTGCAGAGGTGAAATCAAGGAGAGACTGCAGAGTTGAAACTATAAGAGATGCTGCAGAGGTGAAATTAAGGAGAGAGGCTGCAGAAGTTCAATCTACAAGATGCTACAGAAGTTCTATCTACAATAAATGCTGCAGAGGTAAAATCAAGGAGAGACTGCAGAGGTGAAACTATAAAAGATGTTGCAGAGGTGAAATTAAGGAGAGAAGTTGCAGAAGTTCAACCTACAAGAGATGCTGCAGAGGTTCAATCTATAATAGATGCTTCAAAAGTTCAATCTACAAGAGATGCTGCAGAGGTTCAATCTACAAAAGATGCTGTAGAGGTGAAATCAAGGAGAAACTGCAGAGGTGAAACTATAAGAGATGCTGCAGAGGTGAAATTAAGGAGAGAGGCTGCAGAAGTTCAATCTACAAGAGATGCTGCAGAAGTTCTATCTACAATAGATGCTGCAGAGGTGAAATCAAGGAGAGACTGCAGAGGTGAAACTATAAAACATGTTGCAGAGGTGAAATTAAGGAGAGAGGTTGCAGAAGTTCAACCTACAAGAGATGCTGCAGAAGTTCAATCTATACAGAGACTGCAGAGGTTCAATCTATATAGATTCTGCAGAGGTGAAATTAAGAAGAGAGGTTGCAGAGGTGAAATTAAGGAGAGAGGTTGCAGAGGTTCAATCTACAAGAGATTCTGCAGAGGTGAAATTAAGGAGAGAGGTTGCAGAGGTGAAATTAAGGAGAGAGGTTGCAGAGGTGAAATCAAGGAGAGACTGCAGAGGTGAAACTATAACAGATGCTGCAGAGGTGAAATTAAGGAGAGAGGCTGCAGAAGTTCAATCTACAAGAGATGCTGCAGAAGTTCTATCTACAATAAATGCTGCAGAGGTAAAATCAAGGAGAGACTGCAGAGGTGAAACTATAAAAGATGTTGCAGAGGTAAAATTAAGGAGAGGTTGCAGAGGTTCAATCTACAAGAGATGCTGCAGAGGTGAAATCAAGGAGAAACTGCAGAAGTGAAACTATAACAGATGCTGCAGAGGTGAAATTAAGGAGAGGTTGCAGAGGTTCATTCTACAAGAAATGCTGCAGAGGTGAAATCAAGGAGAGACTGCAGAGGTGAAACTATAAGAGATGCTGCAGAGATGAAATTAATGAGAGGCTGCAGAGGTGGAATCTACAGGAGATGTTATAGAAGTGAAACTATAAGAAATGCTGCAGAGGTAAAATCAAGGAGAAATGCTGCAGAGGTGAAATTAATGAGAGAATCTGCAGAGGTGAAATCTACAAGAGATGCTGCAGAGGTGAAATTAAGGAGAGATTCTGCAGAGGCAAAACCAAAAGACTTGCTGCAGAGATGAAATTAATGAGGGAGACTGCAGAGGTGAAATCTACAAGAGAAGCTGCAGAGGTGAAGTCAAGGAGATAAGCTGCAGAGGTGAAATTGACAGGCCTTGACAACAGCGTGGATATGGGAGGGACTAGTAAGGGAGTGAGATGATAAGGAATCCAGAGGACCTCCCAGATTGTAAGTCTGAGGGCCTGGGAGGATGGTGGTGTGCTCTACAGAAATAGGAAAGGTTGGAGGTAGGGAGGCATTAGGGGGAAAGATAATGAGTTCAGTTTTGGATTTTAAGATATCTATGGGATATGATGTCTGAGAGCCAGCTGGGGATGCAAGATTGGAGGTCAGGGCTGGGGCAAGATAGGGAGACATGAGAATCTGCAGCCTAGAGATGGATCCATAGTTCTTCTTGCTGCAGCTTCTCTCTCCCCAGTTGTTTTTAAATGTCCCTCCACGCAGCCTCACTAATCAGTTTCACAATGAGGCTATTTCAATGGTTGGACTACAACACCCAGAATGCTTAGCTGGATGCTTCCTCCTTTGCCTGCAATGAATCAGCTCTTTTTATGGGGAGGTTACACCAGGTTCTAGGCTAATACAGACAAAAACGAAAGTTTTTGCACTCTAGGAATTGTGTTCCACGATGGGGAAACATGCCACCAGAGAGGTAAATATTTAAAAATAGACAAAAATGCAAAGGAATTTTGAGTGGAAAACATCAGCAACTGGGGGAATCAGAGAAGGCCTGTGAAGAAGGTGGCCCTTGAGCTGAGAGCCAGATATTCCCTAAGGTAAAGGCGAAAACAGGGGGTATTCCAGGCTGTGCAAAGGGACAGAGGAAAGTGACATAATGACATTTAATGATATAATATAAGGCTCTGGGAATAGCAAGCCGATTGGCTGGAATGTGAAGTGAATAAAAGGGAATGATGCATAATCAGTGTGAAGACATAAAATGGAGCTGATCATGAGAGGATTTAAAAACCTAACAGAAGAATCCGGAGCTTTTCTTGGAGGTGACAGTGAATCAGTGAGGAAAGAAACTTCCTGACTGTGTTTAGGGACTATCAGTTGGGCTACCGTGTGGAAGATGCATTAGAGTAGGAAGGAACCTGGTCAGGACAATAATGATAAAAGCTTGCTACAAATAGTGCTTTAAAGTTTGCATTTTATAAATATTATGTCATTTAATACTGACACAACAAGCCTGGTGCTGTTAAGGCTCTCCATTTTATAGATAAGGAAACTGAGGCAGAGAAGTGATGTGTCCAGTCACACAGCTACTAAGTGTTCGAGGAGAGATCCGAATGCAGGTCTTCCTCACTCCAAGTCCAGGTCTCTATCACAGGACTCTCTTTGCTGTGTTTTATTCATTTATTTTGGGGGGAATTTCTAATTTCTAAGAAGCAGCCAGATGACACCATAGTGTACAGAGCTCTGGGCCTGTGGTCAGGACAGCCGAGTTCAAACTTGCTCCAGGCATGTACTAGCTGTGCGAGCTTTGGAAGAGTCACTTTACCTATTGCCTCATTTTTCTCATCTGTAAAATAAGCTGGAGAATCTCTGCCAAGAAAATGCTGAATGGGATCACAGAGAGTGACATGACCGAAACAGCTGAATAACAACAGTGCACATTTCTAAGATATTATTAGAAACATGTAGAGCAGAAATAATATACCAAACAATCAATGAGTCTTTCTTATGATTCGTTGCTTCCCTTTACTTCTTGAAGTGCCTTGGGGGTTTTATTTTAACCACCAATCTGCCCATAATGTATGATATCTTTCCCTGTTCCATGAATTAATCATTCATTGGAGTATGACTTCATAGATGCTACTGTTCTCCCTATTGATGTCCATCACAGCCCCGGCGCCCTGACTGGCGTTGAAGCTAAATAACCTCCTCCTGTGGTGGTACCCAGTCTTCTGGTGATGAACCCTGTGCCTCTGGCCTGCCTTCCCCCCACCCCCAGAAATGGGCTCAGCCGTGGAGACTTTCATGCTTGGAAAGCCCTGCCAGGGACTGTGCTTTAGCAAGCCAGGCTTTGAGATCCTAAAGTCACCTTCATACCTGGTAAAGCTTTGGAGGAGGATTCTAGTATCCTTTAATCAAACTGAACAAACTTTAACTGAGTCTAGACTATCAAGGGAAATGATGAAAAGGAGGGATAAAGGGAAAATAGCATTTTCATTCCTCCAGCTATTTGGTATTGGCACAAGAATAGAGGAATAGCTCAATAGGATAGATTAGAAAAGAGAAATATAAAAACAACAGAACTCAATAACCTGGTATTTGATAAAATGGAAAATATAAATTACTTAGGGAAAAATGCCCTGTTTGATAAAACCTGCTGGAAAACTGCAAAATTTCTGGTAGAAACCAACACTGAGAACATATTCTATAACAGTCTAAATGGATATACAACCCTGATATTAAAGATTATATGATAAAAAAGGTAGAACAGAAACAAATTATGTTCTTCTCAAAGCTAAGAGTAGGAGATAAATTCTTAACTAAACGAGAGATAGAGGCAATTACGAAAGATAAAATAGATAACTGATTACAGGAAACTGAAAAGCTTCTGAACAGATAAAATTAAGGGATTTAGCATAAGAAGGGAAGTGGTTGAGTGGGGAAAAAATCTTTTTATCACATTTCTCAGATAAGAGTTTGGTAGTCAAGATTTACAAATGTTTGTGTGCATATTTGTATGTGTGTGTGTATAGGACAAATTAATATAATAACCTATTATCTAATATGATACAGCAATTCAATAATATTATACACACATATGAAATAGCTATTCTTCAATATATAGTCAAAGAATATAATCAAACAGTTCTCAAAGGAAGAACCACAAAGTATTCATGATCACACAAAAATGTTCTAAATTACTAATAGGAGAAATATAAATCAAAACCATCCAAAGGTTTTCACCTCACCCCTTGAAAATTGACAAAATATCCCAAAATGGCACCAAAGTTGGAGGGGCTGTGGAAGAATACTCACACCAATACATCATTGGTGGATCTATAAAATGGTCAAAGTATTTTTGGAAAGCAATTTGGATTATGCAAATAAAGGGACAAAAACACCCATACCCACTGAACTGGTTTCCATTATTGTCCTTTTAGCTCAAGGAAGTTATGGAGAAAGGAAAAAGTCTCCTTATACTCCACTTATCCCTTCCACATCGTGACTTCCCCCATTGTGTTTTAATATATCACAGGTCAGCAAAAGAAGTTAAAAAGGAATTTCTTGGGAATTTTGCAAAGGCTAGCAGATGACAGATAAAGTTTAGAAACTCAGAAATTCACAAACTACATAGAGAGTTTTGTATAATATTAACACCTTTCATCTCTTAAAACTATAATAATTTTTCTCTGGTCTGAAGGGGCTGGTCAGAAAATTTTATGCAGGTTTTCCAGATCACAAGAATGCCATGCTCCTCACCCCACAATATGGAGGGGATAACTGTAGTACTTTTGTGACAGCAAAGAACTGGAAACAAAGTAGATGTCTATCATTTGGGGAATGACTAAACAAATTGTGGTACACCAATGGGAATGGAATATTATTCTGCTGTAAGAGATGCGTGTGATAAACATAGAAGCATGGGGAGATCACTATGAGCTAATGCAGAGTGAAGTCTGTAGAACCAGGAAAACAATCTACACAAGAACTACCAGAAATGTCAGTGGAGTGCAACCACACCCTAAATCCAAAGGAAAAAGTAAATTCTAAGACTATAAATTTATAGAGATCAAAATTATAAAGCTCAAATGGGACTCAAATAAAGAGATGTGAGAGTTCTCCCCTAATTTATCCCCTGATGGAGGTGGGAGGTTTATAGGGGTCCCACACTGCAAATGTTTTCATATTTTTAAAATGTATCCATCACGGGGCAGCTAGGTGGCGCAATGGATAGAGCACCAGCCTTGAATTCAGGAGCACTGGAGTTTCAAATCTGGTCTCAGACACTTAACATTCCTGGATGTGTGACCCTGGGCAAGTCACTTAATCCCAGCCTCAGGGGGGGAAAAATGTATCCATCAGTGGTGTTGTTTTTTACTTCTTTGAAAATACTGTTTGTCATATGAGATGTCTCTGGGAAGGAGAAAAGAAATAGAAAATAGCAATAAATTTTATCTTATGTATATATATTTATTGTTAAACAATGGATATTTATTTATTTATTTGTTTATTTTTTTGAGGCTGGGGTTAAGTGACTTGCCCAGGGTCACACAGCTAGGAAGTGTTAAGTGTCTGAGACCAGATTTGAACCCTGGTCCTCCTGAATTCAGGGCTGGTGCTCTATCCACTGCGCCACCTAGCTGCCTGGATGGATTGTTTTTTTAGGGGGAGAGAGAGGCTGTGATGGGACTCAAGGTCATCTTGCTAACAGTGATCACTTTCCTGTTCTCTTGGCCATTTGTGGCCCTGGCCCAAAGTCCTTGCTTTTGTCCCTTTCAAAGCTTCAGGTCTCAGAAGCTTCAGTATCTGACAAACAGGCATAAAAATACCCATAGTCTCTATCTGGCTTGGATGTTGTAGGGAAAGAGAAGCAATCCATGGATCCCTCAATGGGGAGATTTTGTTGTTATTAGCTTGCCAATTGATACTAAAAACGCTGCTGTGGCTTGAGCCTGTGGCTTTGAATTTGGTGGGATCGATGCAGCTCCTGGGCCTTTGATTTCCTTGGCCTGAGGGACTCCTGGGTGAAGGGACAACGCCACTGCTCCACCATGCAGGCTGGCACCTTCTCTGGGTTTTTCCCCAGGGCACTGAGGGCTTGTGACTTGCTTAGAGTCCCGGGGTTAGAGCTTTGGGTCACTAGGAGATGCTTTCCGGGCCATTGCTCCTTTTCTTCCTTCTTTTTGCTTGGTTCCAGATACATGAAGCCGCCGAGTAAATATCTTTGGATAGATGAGGCGACCCGTCAGCCCAGTTGGATTGTGGGACTAATGGAAGGAGATACCTCTCAACTCGGCCTGTGGTAGCCGCCTTGCTGAGCTGCTGCGGGAGGAACTTAAAATGCCAGCCCCGATGGGAGATAGCCTGGCTCCTCTCAGGACACTATGAGAGAAGGGGCCTGTGGGACATTTGGTCCCCACCTTCCTCGAGACAGCTACACAGCCCCTCGCTTCAGGGCCAGCAGCAACTGAGGCAAATAGTCTCCCTGTTTTACATGCAGCATCAAATGGTTCTATTTTATCTTCCTGCATAATAAATGTCCCCATAAAAATGTTATGGTAATGGGAAACTTTGGATGCGTTTTTCATCTCCTGTGTCACCCTCTCTCTAAAAGAATGAAGTTGATAAATTGTTTTATGTACATCTCATTTTAGAACTCAGTTAATCTTTTCTTATTTTAGCCTGGCTCTGCTGAATGCTCACAGTGTTGGAGTTTTGGCCTTGGAAGGTTTGGAAAGCTTAATATAAAACCCTTCTAGAAAAACAGAATCCTCTGAAGCCTTTTTCTTAATAAAATTGAGTAATGCTATTTACGTGATAACAATGGCGTGATTGTCCCAAAATAAACACGATACATCATGTGCAAGGCCTCATTAAGCAACTTAACCATGTCTGTGCTTCCACTTAACGGGAGGGATTTAAGGGCCTGCTTAGAAGAAATGTGTCAGCATTTTGTAAGGGAAAGTTCTAAAACCATCCCAAAGCCACTGCTGAGAAATTGTTTTTACTCATTTAGTCACATTTCTGGTCTGCCGGGGCCCAAATAGGGATCCCTGGGATCAGGAGCAAAGACGGAGCCAGCCCTTTGAGCCAGGGATGCTTGTAGTCACAGAATGTCGGCGTGGAGGAGGCCTTCGGGGCCGGAAAGCACTTTCCCGGGGCCGGGGAGAAAATGATGGGTCTGGAGGCGTCTCCAACGCTGTGATTCTCCTGACTGCCCGAGCAGCTCTTCCCAGCATACTTTGTAGGACCCTTACCCGTGAGTCCCACTCCCCTCCACGTGGGTAAGCTTCCGGCTTTCCTTTGGCCCCGTCCCCTTTCTAACAACAGTGCTGGCTAACATTTATATATTGTTTACTATGGTCAGGCTCTGTGCTAACTAACCATAACAACCACCCTGGGCCTGAGGTGCTGATATTATTCCCATTTTATAGTTGAGGGAACTACAGGAGAAGTGGCCACGATCACCCAGATAGTAAGTATCTAAGGCTAGATTTAAACTCAGGCCTGCCTCTTGGTGGTCCTATGAATTTAATGATCATTTGGACTTCAAACTCCCCATCTCCAGCTTGCACAATCCTGCCTCTCCCGCTGCATGCTGGGAGATCTTGCCTTGATTTCCCATAGGTTTCTAACAAAATTCGGGGTACCTTCCCCTTCACCCTCCCTGGTCAGATCCCCAGGCTGGAATCCTTCCTCCCTCTTGTTCCTCCCAGCACCCTTTCAGCTGCCGAATCTTGGAGTTCCTCCTCCTCCTGCTCAGCATCCCCTCCTCGCCCTCCCCTCCCCATCTCTCTGGTCCACCTTGCCTGCCCTATTCTAGCAGCCTCCAGCAATTGTTCTCGTCCCCCTTCCTCACAGCAATATCCCAGAAAGGGGGGTCCGGCCATGTCGGGGCCCTGCCAGGGGCCCCTGGGTCCGTCTCCTGTTGGCTTGGGGGTCAGGTACAAAGCCCCCATTTTGTCACCGAAAGCCCTTCCCAATCTGTTGCCAGACCGATCCTGTCATCCCCTTCTGGCCACACGATTGCGCCAAACCCACAGTAGGTCAGTGCTTGTTTGTTGATGCAAACCTTCCTAATGTGTGTAAATCCCTTCTCTTGCCTCAACAAACACAGGCTCAGAGCAGAAATGAATCTGTCTCAGATAAATGAATTGGTTTTGGATGTTCCAGGACTTTGCAGCACCTTGGGCTGTCACGCTGAATGATGGGCCTGCCGGACCGCAGTGTACGCCCAGCCCGAGAACGGAGGCAGGAGGGGCAGGGGAAGGGCCCGGCCTTGGGCTCGGTCAGGGCTGGTCCCGGGGCAGCTCTTAAGCACACCCTGCATTTGTGACTGTGGGCAAGGGTTGGCTGTCAGGAGGGCGGCGCTAGAAAGGGGCTCGGACCCCAACTCCTGTTCAAATCAAGCCCCTCAACAAAACCAAGCAAATCTGACCCCGCTCCTATTCTGTGCTAAGGACCCGGACTCCAAAGATGGCCACAGAAAAAAAATCCCCCCCCTTAGAGAGCCTCCACTCTCATGCGGGAAACAGCCTCCCCTCAGAGAAGTGGACTGACATACGGTGGGATCGTCACCCGTGGGGGGGAATGGTCTTTGGGGGGCAGTGATGTGATGTCCAGAGAGGTGGGGGTGAAGAAGGGAAATGTGCCGAGGGAAAAGACCGGCCAAAAAATAAACAAGGAATTCAGCTTGGATTTGTGGGTCATTCAACTAAAGAAGACCCGGGTCTAGAAGGAGAAAGGGACCTCTGCACACCGCAGGAGGAGCCGGTGTACTGGGCTCCAAGTCCGGCCCACCGGACTCCACAGGTCCTTCCGGCTGTCCCTCCAGGGAGCCGGGCATTAAGAGGCTGCTGGGAGCGGTCCATCCCACCTCCCGGAACCCCGGGGCCCTTTCCCCTTTGCCTGCACCCCTGGAGAGTGCTAAAGCAGGTTCAACGTCCCCAAATTTCTATTTAACTAAACTTCTATCATCCTTGATGAGCGCCGGTGCCGGAAGCATTTCTTCCCAATCACGTCCAGACAAGACCCAGGACTTCTTGCTCAGAGCATACGAAATCAGCCGTCTGCCTGCGGCTTCAATGACCTTTGGGGGGTTTCTCTGCTCGTTTCCAAAGAAGCTCAGCTACCAAACCACAGCAAGTCAGAGCTGGCAGGTGCCTGGGAGAGCACCGAGCTTCACTCTGCATTTTACAGGGGAGGAAACTGAGGCTCAGGGGAAAGAGCGGGGCTTGTCTAATGCCATTGAGTAGTGAGCAGCAGAGGCAGAGCCCAGATCTTGGGGGTCTGGGGGTCTTGGGGGACCCCCCGGGATGCTTCACAGTAATGTGAGTTTGTGTGGTGCTTTTTACAGAGATGGAACGAGACAACAAGCTACCAGTGGTGTGTGGGTGAGGGAGGGTAAGTCTGGGAAGCTGCTAACAATGCCCTCCTCAGCTAGGGTCTGCCTCGACACCCCAACATCTGGGCTGCCAGCCCCTCTCTTCTCCTGCTCCTGGGGACCCCCAGCCCCTGCCATGATTCCTCCCTCCTGCACGGGCCGGCCTGGCTCAGACCTAAGGGTCTCCACAGCAGTCCCCCACCAAATTCACTTACGGTCCTATGTGTCGGACGGATGGAGCGGCCCGGCCCTCTGCTGCCGCTGCCCTGGGCCGAGCTGGGCGGTGCCTGGGACCTCGCTTCTCGCCATTTAAAATCCCATCCTGAACTCTAGCACCCAGACACCGGTCACTTCCTCTTCTGACCTTTTAACATTTGTGAGGTGTCCGCCACTGGAATCACTGCCATTGCCACCATCACAGACATTGCCACTGTCACCGCCATTGCCACCATCACAGACATTGCCACTGTCACCGCTATTGCCACTGTTACCGCCATTGCCACCGGAATCACCTCCATTGTCACCATCACCACCATTGCCACTGCAGTGGCTGCCATCAGCACCTCCTTCCTCTAAAACAAAGGAAAAAGGCAGAGTCAAAAACGGGAAGCCTCCCTTGGACCTTGTGCTGCTTCGGATGGGGGGAGGTCCCGTGACCCCTCCCATCAGTGTTCCCTTTCTCTCTCCCACCTGACCAGAATTGATACAGGAAGGAGACTGAGCTGAGCATAGTCTAGGACCCGGCTGACCAGCCCCTTCTGAACGCTCCCCACTGGTCCACCCAACAACACGCCGGTGGCCGCTAGAAAATATTTGTGCGTTGTTCTGATCCACGGGACACTCCCCTTGAGAGTCTTTTCTGGAAGCAGGTTCTCCAGCCCCTTCCGGGGGGGGGGTGTCCCCAGGATGAGCAGGCACTGGAGCTGTGATCTAAGTTAATGGAGGGTATGTTAATGGAGGGTATGCATACCTCTCTCTCTCTCTCTCTCTCTCTCTCTCTCTCTCTCTCTCTCTCTCTCTCTCTCTCTCTCTCTCTCTCTCTCTCTCTCTCTCTGTCTTTCTCTGTCTATCCTAAAGGATCGGGAGGATTTGTACTACAGGGTAAGGAGCTGGGTTTGAAAATCAGCCCTTATCCTTATGGCTGAGTGATGTTGCATGAGTTTGTTCTCAGCTTTTGAAGGAAATAAGCACTTATTAAGCACCTGCTCCATTCCAGGCCCTGTGCTAAGGGCTTTATAAGTATCATCTCTTTTGATCCTCAAAATAATCTCATGAGATTGAGCTATTATTATCCTTATTTTTACAGCTGAGGGAACTGAGGCAGATAGAAGCAAAGGGACTTGTCCAGTCATAAGGTAGCTCCCAAGAGTCTGAAGATGAATTTGAATTCAGGTCTAACCGTCTATCCCCTCTTATCACCTAGCTGTCTCTGCTTCTGGGGGTTTCTGGGAACCCAAAGGAGAAAAGAAGCAGTTTGTGAGCACTTGGTCCTTGCAAAAGCCTCCACGTGTGGGTCCAGTTGCTCCCCTGCTCCAGACCAATAACTGGGGGCAGGTCAGGGATGGAGAGGCCAGGCTGTGTTCAGGCTACGCCGGACTCCTCCTCTCTTCCAGCGTCTCTAGGCTTTGGGGGCTGACGTCACTCTCCAGCCAAGATTTGGATTTTTGTCCCCGTCGGCCGGCCTGGCCCTTCTTGAGCCGAAAGCTCCGAGTAAATCACCGCCGCAGACATCAGGCTGCACACGGATGATCCCGGCCTGTCCAGAGAGGGGATTATTTGTCGTGCTCCAAACAGATCACCGGGATTTCCATTTGGAAAATTGCAAAGTTAGCCGAGCCAAAGACAGAAACACCATGGGGCTGAAGGCAGACAAGTGTGGGAAAGCTTCCTAAAGCCGTCCAAGGCAACTCTTCTCACACACACCGTCCCCCATACCAAGCTGGAAACAGCCTTAGATCTGCAGGGGTCAGAACCCTGAGTTCCGGTCTCCACTTTGTCATTTTTGAGCCATGAGAACTTGGGAAAAAGTGAAATTTTACATCTAGATCCAGAAATTTGCAAATCCCAGATGAGAAAACATGGCCTGAGAGCAATTTATCTAAAGAAGATCTAGGGGTAATAGTGGAGCCTAAGCCCAGAGTTTCAGAGAGCCCAAAATACTATCATTGTCTTAGGCTACGAGAGCAAAGACACAGTTTGCAAGAATTAGGAGGTCTCGCTGTTCTTTTTTCTAGTCAAGTCAGCTAACATTTATTAAGCAACTACTGTGTACCAAGCCATGTGCCAAGTGGACACAACAAAAGGCAAAAACCAGTCCCTGCCCCTGAGGAGCTCACAGTTTCACAGGGAAGACAACATGCAAACAGTCACGTCTTAACACAATCTATACAGGATCAATGGACAAATGAGATGATGTCGGAGGGAAGGCACAGCTGGGAAAATCTTGCAGAAGGAGGAATTTTATGTGAGACTCGAAGAAAGCAGGAGAGCCAGAGGGTAAGATGGCAGACAATTCTAGGCCTGAGGAAAAGCACAGAGGTCATTGCCCCGGATCCCAGGGTGAGGGCAATGGGGAAGGCTGGAAGAGCCCGGGTTTGGAAGCCAGGCCGACAATTTTGTTTTCATCCTGAAATCAGTAGGGAACCAGATCCGTTGACAGTAGGGAGATAGAATCCATTGGACTTGCATTTTAGGAAGATTTTTTAATGGCTTAGAATATAGACCTGAATGGGAAGAAATTTGTTCTTCCAGCAGGCTAATGTAATCACCCAGGATGAAGGCAAAGGCTGGCCCTGCCCTGAAGGAGCTCAGGGTGAAAAAGATTGAGAAGTGGGAGGGTCTGGGTGATGAAGGGCCTTGAATGCCAAGCAAAGCATTTTGCATTTGATCCCTGAGGCACTAGGGAGCCACTAGACTTTCCAGAGTGGGGGCTGACACAATCACTTTGGGAAATCACTTTGGGGGCTGAATGAAGACTGGCTTGGAATTGGGGGAGACTGAGGCAGACAGACTCCCAGAGGTCATTGCAGGAGTCTGGCCATGAGGTGATGAGGGCCTGGACTAGCCCGGGGGCCGTGTCAGAGGGGAAACGCTGCAGGGGTGACGCTGGCAGGCCTTGGCAACACCTGGATACTGGGGAGGGGAGTGGCGAGAGTCAGGAGTCCAGGATGGGCAAACAGCGGTATACAGATTGGAGCCAAAGCTTTGCAGGGAAGTCTGGACCAGGACCGGAGAGAGACCTGGTCTACTCTGAAACCCAATAGTAGTGGGGATGTAGGCTGTAAGGGTCAGGATGGGGGGTGGAAAACAGGGGAACCCAAGGGAGAAAGGCAGCATGATGAACGATTAGCATCAGATGCAGGATTTCAGCATTCCCAGCCTGGAAACGGGAGCCTTTGGGGAGCTGAGGGCAGCCCACATCTTTGGGGAGCCTCATGTAAGAAGGATCTCAGGAAATTGGGAAGCATCAAGGGAAGGGGACCAAGAGAAAGGAAGGCCTGGAGCTGCTGCCCTGGGAAAATGTGTTAAAGCAATGGAAGTGCTTAATCAATCTATCAATCATTCAATAAATATTTATTAAGAGTCTACTGTGTGGCAGGGATTCTGCTCAGCTGTACAGACACACAGAGGTAAATGTTTAACACCTGCTCTCGGGGGGAAAATGTACACAGGAAAGCTTTTTAAACGAAAAAATTATTCTTTTTGTTATATTTTAAATTCCTCCTCAATCCGCACTAGAGAAGGCCACAATTTGACACAGAAATAAAGTGATACAGATATAGACATGTGTATATATAACACACATGCATGAAAAACCTATTTCTCTGGAGGTAGATTCCTCCATGGGTTCTTGGTCATTGATTTGCATATTCATAATACTCAGGACAACTTGGTTCCGAGTTATTCCTTGAACAATATCGCTGCTACTGTATATAACCTTCCCTTGGTTCTGCTCTTTTCATCCATGATTTCCTGCAAGCCTTTCCTTATTTTTCTAAAGCTGCTCATCATTTATTATAGCACCGTAGTATTCCATCACAATCTTATACCACAACTTGTTGAGCCATTCCCCGACCGATGGATGGACAGCCTCTCAGTTTCTAGTGCTTTATCATCACAAAGAAAGCGGCCATAAATATTTCAGTTTAATTTACATTATTAATATTTTCTCAATCACTTTTGAAAAGTCAATCAACGAAACAATAAATCAAACCTTGATCTATAGTGCTGGCTGATTTTAAATGTTCACACTGAAAATTTAACAGTCAGTTCTCATGAGGCGGTAAAAACAGACTCCAGAATCCCCCAGAATTTATCAGATTGGTAAAAATTAAAAAGGGAAAGTGATAAATGTTAGTGGAACTTCAGAATAATTGGCCCCTTAGAACAATGCTGATGGGCTTATGAAATAAATGGTCTAGCCATGCTGGAAAGCACTTTGGAATGATGTCCCAAAAGTTCCTTACTAAATCTTGCAGAGCCTTTGCCCCAACTGTATTACAAGAGCTATATTCAAAAGAGATCAAAGAGAGAGGGAAAAGATCTATCTATCTATACCTCTTCCTTTTGAAGTCCCTCACAAACTGAAAACAAAGTTAATAATTACCTATTGAGAAACAGCTAAACAAATTATGATATAAAATATTATTATGTCATAAGAAATGGCAAAATGAATAATTTCATAGGAAACTAGGAGGGGTTTTGTGAACTCACGCAGGGTGAAATGAGCATATCTAAAGGAACAATTTATACAATGACAAGAGCACTGGAGAGAAAAACACCTTTCAAGGATTTTAGAGCTCTGATCAATGCAACAATAAGCCATGAGTGCAGAGGAAGGAAGATGAAACACATTGCCTACCAGACGCCAGAGAGGCGATGGGTTTCAAATACAGAATGAGACAGATATATTGGATACAGCCAGTGTGGAGATTTGTTTTGTTGGACTGTGCTCATTTTTTATGGATTTCTTAAAGTTGTTCAATAAGGGAGACAATGAGACAGAGAGAGAGAGAGAAAGAGGGAGAGGGAAAGGGAGAGAGTGTAAGAGGAGAAAGAGAAACAGGAGAGCAGAGAGAAAGAGAAGAAGAGTAAGAGTAAAAGGGAAGGAGAGAGAGAAAGAGAGAGAGAAGAGAGAGAGAGAGAGAGAGAGAGAGAGAGAGAGAGAGAGAGAGAGAGAGAGAGACAGAGAGAGAGAGACAGAGAGACAGAGAGAGAGACAGACAGAGACAGACAGAGAGAGAGAGAGAGACAGAGAGAGAGACAGAGAGAGAGACAGAGAGAGAGAGAGAGAGAGAGAGAGAGAGAGAGAGAGAGAGAGAGAGAGAGACTTGTAATGACAAAGAGAAAATAAACAGTAAAGTGTAGCAGTCCCTACTACCTTCATGGAGCTTACATTCTAATGGGAGAGATGTAAGATACATATAAAACACACACAAATCAAATTTAAAGTACCTTTGTATGGGGTAAGCCTATAAAAGAAGGAAACTGAGGCTGGCAAATTATAACAAGGACAAATTTCCAAACAATGAGTTTTCTCAGAGAGGAATAGGTTGAATTCTTCAAGTAAAGGCTGAAGCCCATTTATGAGAGATTTTGAAACGGGGATTCTAGATCAGTGATAGATTGGAATCAATCTTCAAGGTTCCTTGATTCCTTGATCAGCTTTTGTGATTCTATAAAATCACATACCTTTTTTTGGACATCAGTTTTTTATCTGTCAAACTAGGATAATAATGGAATCCTGAAAGCCTCTTTTATTTTATTTTATTTTTTCCCATAGGACTATTTGCACTTTAAAGAGTCTGGCTCCCAGGGGAAGAAATCTTTTTTTCTGGAGGGAGACTGTCCATTCCAATCAAGGCTCTAGGAGCTTATGTACTCCCCTTACAGGAGGAAAAGTTTTGACTTAGTTTTGTCAAATAGTTTTGACTTAGTTCAGTGACGAGATGTGATAGAGCTTTCAGTAAGAGCGGCAGAAAAAAAAGCTTTTGACTTCAAGCTTAAACAGTAATGACAGAATCCATTTCTCTACTTCTAAGAGGTAGCCCCTCAGCTGAGAATTCTACTTAAAGCCAGAAATCAAAGCTCCTCACCTTCTTTCTAGTGAAGATGTACCCGAAGCTCCCCGAAGCCCAGCAGAACATCAGAAAGTAGGGGAGCGGCAGGGAGTACTACCTGGCAGAGGCTACGCATCATGGGCACAGAAGCAGAAGAAAGCTACGCGCCTGGAAGAGACCATATGCTTCATAAGACCAGTAGGCAACAGACATTGTTAGAACAGCACGACATACTGCCAGAAGACGTTGGCGGTCGTAATGTTACAGGCACGAGTTATTCCTCTTTGTGTATTCTCTAACCATATGCCTCTTCTTCAGGCTACTACACTAATAGTGTGCATGTTTGTGGGACAATGTGCCCAATGTTTAGGATAAATATGTATGGGGAGAGAGTTAATTGTTATTTTACTTACTAGACAGTTTCACTAAACGTCTTGATTTTGAACCATTTGCCTAATACTAAGACCCACTAAGAAATGAGAACACACCGGTGGGGGCTTCCAAGTTTAGTTGTTGAATGGATGGAGACTCAAAGAGTCCCTTAATCATAGGAGCTGAGGAGCCCATCATGTACAATCAAAGATCATATCAACAGAACTAATATAATTTCTTACTTTGGAATTCCCATAGAACACCCTCCCCTTTTATTCGTGTCCATCACATTCAAGTTTGTATCAGAGCTGTCTGTAATATCTCCCTCCTTAGACTCTGGGAGAGTTAGGGTCATGTCTTATCTGAGCTATCTCCCTTTCAGGTAATAGAACCTAGTAGATAGAACCCTGTAATTACCGTCAGAAAGACATGAGTTCAAATTCCATTTTCATATTTATTAGCTATTTGACCACGGTTTTAGCTTCTTTGTGCCTCAGTTGAAAAATCTGGAACATGAGCACAGTGATACTTACGGTATCTGGCTCATAAGGTTATTGTCAGGTTCGACTTATGTATGTGTTTCTCTGTGTTAATGTAATACATTAACACATAATACATTAATGTAATACATTAACACAGAGAAACACATACATAAGTCGAACCTGACATATATATATACACACACACACACAATATAGAAGTATAATGATCTTAGTTCAACTTAATAAACTCTTATTAATAAATTACTTTTTTTTCTTTTTCTTTTTTTTTCCCTGAGGCTGGGGTTAAGTGACTTGCCCAGGGTCACCCAGCTAGGAAGTGTTAAGTGTCTGAGACCAGATTTGAACTCGGGTCCTCCTGAATTCAGGGCTGGTGCTCTATCCACTGCGCCACCTAGCTGCCCCCAATAAGTGACTTTTATTATAGTACTGTAGAGTTTACAGATCACTATATATATATACACACACAACATAATTATCACTGCACATATCACATATATAGCATATATGTATAATGATCTGTAGATTGTACAACACTATCTAAAGGTGACATTAATAAATCTTTATTGATGATGGACAGAAACAGCTACACCCAGAGAAGGAACACTGGGAATTGAGTGTAAACTGTTTGCACTATTGTCTTTCTACCCAGGTTACTAATACCTTCGGAATCCAATACTTAACGTGCAACAAGAAATTTGGTTTTACATACATATATTGCATCTAGGATATGCTGTAATACATTTAACATGTATGGGATTGCCTGTCATCTAGGGGAGGAAGTAGAGGGAGGGAGGGGAAAATTTGGAAAAGAAGTGAATACAAGGGATAATGTTGTAAAAAAATTACCCATGCATATGTACTGTCAAAATTTTATAATTATAAAATTAATAAAAAAAAGAAAAAATGAATCTTTATTGAACTAATGATAAGAACAATTCACTGACAAAGAGTTGTGAAGTTTACAGAGTACTATTTCTTTATGTTTCTTTAATCCCATTTTAGTTAGACGACTTCCTCAGAATCAAGAGGCTGTCAGATTGCAAAATGCTGCTCACATATGTGCCTCCAGTGGGTCACAATTCTCTTGGGAGGTGGAGCTATTTTTATCCTCAATTTACAGATGAGGAAACTGAGGCTAAAACACGTTAAGTGTCTTGGAAATCTCTGGAGCCGAGATTTAGACTCAGTTTCCGACTCCAAATACTTAGTGTTCCTTCCATAAACCTACAGCCTTCTGTCCCACAAGACAAGGGTGGTCTGAGTTTCAGGAAACATGGTTTTGGGGTGCCCGGGTTTATTTCAGAAGGAAGGTCGGGCTGGCTAGTCAGAGGCAGGGCTGGCTGGAGACAAGGGGGCCTTGGCTGCAGTGGAATATTGGAGAGCTTTGTGGGGGGGAGGAGAGGAAAAATTGGGAGGAAAAAAACCCAAGAAAAGCCTGCGGGATCAATCTTTCACTGAGTGAGAGGAGATGACGGGTGTCTGGCTAAGGTTCCCTGCGGTTGGTAGTGACTTTTGGAAAGGTACCATGAAATCAAATTAGAACTAGGCATCTGCTGAACACAAGCAACATTTCAATTAATGGGCAGATGACTTTCTGTGAGAGATTAGTGTCATTTCAAATACTCACCCCCATCCCTGCTTTACAGGAATATGGAGGGGAGGAGTGGAAGAGAGTGAACTCCTCAGAGATAAATGACATATACATTTTGAAAGGAATTATTATTGCTATTAATATCAACCGAAGAAATACCTAGTACTTGTCTTTATCAGAGAATGAAAGTCTAATCCAGTGAAATCCATGGTAACCAGCCAGCTTGGAGTGGGATCTCAGGGTGTTACAATGGAGGGGGAAAACAGCATGGAGACTTGGGTTTAGAGGACAAATCTGAATCCCAGTTTGATTTGTGATCATGTTTTCACAGACTGAGAGATTTCATCGAATAGGTTCACTAATCCCCCCTGCTTATTTTACAGAGGGAAACTGAGACCATGAGTTGTTAAGTGATTTTTCAGAGAGCTAATTATAGCTATTAGCTCTCATCCGGGTGGTTCTCTCAGGGCAGGAAAGCACATCATACCTCTGGTGTCCTTTGATCTGTAGAACAACTGTGAGGCTGGTCCTGTTATTTTATTTATTTTTGAGGCTGGGGTTAAGTGACTTGCCCAGGGTCACACAGCTAGGAAGTGTTAAATGTCTGAGGCCAGATTTGAACTCGGGTCCTCCTGACTTCAGGGCTATCCACTGAGCCATCTAGCTGCCCCAGTGGTGTTATTAACTTGACTTTAGGGATTAGGAAAGTGAGTCTGAGGAAGTAGCAGGATTTGAACGCAGGGCTTCCTGATTCCAAACCCACCACTCTGTATATGAGCTGCCCAAGGCAGCCCCTGTAATTCCAGCCTCCCAGAGTCTCATTTTCCTTCCACATCGGATGAGGAGCCCGCACTCCGTGGCTCGGAGATCTTTTCCCAGGGCTAATATTGCCAATTCAACTGTCAAGGCTTATCATGGAGTCGAGGCTTCCTGAAGCCTAAGAAGCCGGCTACAAAGTGACTTTTATGGCTTGTCTCCAGGCTGGAAGAACAAAGGTAAGTGCCCCGCTGGAAGGGAGAAATGTCACAATGTAATAAACACCGGCTTATTACATCTCGGCGGAGAATGTCATCAGTTAATGAAAATAGAACGCCGGTGAACATCTCTGGTGGGCAGCTGTCAGACTTGGGCCGAGCGCAGCTCGGGAGGGCCGGGGACCGGGCCAGCGCAGCGCCTCTGTTGTCTTATTTTCTTTAATTGTTTTTGGCCAATAGAGTCCCCCAAAGCGGGAAGGAAGTCAGCAAATCTGAGTCATTCCGGGAACCAATGGGCTTCCTCCCAAATCCGTGCCCTGTGAGGGCAAGTAGTGCAGGGGAAACCTCCTGGGCAGGACAAAAGAGCAGGAGGAAGGCTGCTGCATCCAGTGGCCTGGGCGGCCGGACACTGGGCTCCCTGCAGCCTGACTGCCTTCTTCTGCAGGTGCCCAATGGGTGCCACACTCTGCCAGCTGCAAAAGAAGCCGAGGATGGCAGAGGCCATTGAGAGGGCACTCACCTAACTCGGATGGTCTAAGCTAGCCCACTGCCCTGCCAACCTTACAGTGCTAATTAACAGAATAGCTAACATTTACACAACGCTCCAAGGTTTGCAAAATGCTGCTCACATATGCTCCTCCATTGGGTCACAATTCTCTTGGGAGGTGGGGGCTATTTTTGTCCCCAATTTACAGATGAGGAAACTGAGGCTAAAGCACTTTAAGTGACTTGGAAATCTCTGGAGCCGAGATTTAGACTCAGTTCCCGACTCCAAGCCTGAGCTCTCCCCACTGCACCACCTAGCTGCTGTGACCATTATTTCTCCCCATTGAGGCTCTCACAATAGACAATAGCCCTAGATCCTTTTCAGACTAACTTGTCTGTCTAGACACACGTCCCACATCTTTTACCTGTTAAATTGATTTTTGAACCCAAGTGTAAGCCTTTAAATTCATCTCTATTGAATTATATCTTATTAGATTCAGCTCCATCCTCCGGCCTGTCAAGATATTTTTGGATCTGGACTCTGTCATTCTCCGTGTTCGTTATCCCTCCTGTGTTTGTCATCTGAAAATCTGATAAATGTGACATGGACACATTCATCAAAGTCACTAATAGACAGGCTTTTCCCGGGACCACCCACGGATCCCTCGGACACCCAACTGGAGACCCCTCTGCAGGCAGACACGGGGCCATTAGCCGTGGCTCCTCCAGCCTCCGGCCTAATTCCAAATACATTTACTGTAATTGCGAGACAGTCTAACTCTCCTTTCAGGAGCACTGACCAGAGAGACCTGACCAAATGCTTTGGCTAAAAGTCAACCATGTTGATATCGTCTCCTGATTTACTGCTGCAGCCGTCTCATTCGACAAGGAAAGGAGGGTCAACTAATACCACATGTATTTTGCTTTTCAGTAATTTTTATCGACCTGTTTTGTTTTTATGTGACCTATACTTTCCAGGGTACTCCCTTGCTTCCCTTTCCATATAGCTAGCCCTTATTCAGAATGAAAAAAGAGAAAAAATTCAATCAACTCAGTAATACTTGGACGCGGACCTTAAGTCCGAAGTTTTCTGTAGTGTTTCTCATCCATAGCACTCCACCTCTGCAAAGAAGGGACACTTGTAAATAAGTACCTTCCTGTCTCTATTTTCTGGGACCAAATTTGGTCACTGAAGTTATATAGAATTTCTTTTCATTTGTTTGATTCTTGCCATTCTTTCCCTTTACATCTGGGTATTGTTTTCCCAGTTCTGCTGACTTCACTTTGCATCAGTTCACCTTGATCTTTCCAGGCTTTTCTGCATTCATCATATTGTTTCTTACAGTATCCCACTATTCCATTACATCCCCCAATCAATAGACATTGACTTTGTTTGCAGGTCTTCGCCATCGCATAAAATGTGCTGCTATAAACATTTAATGCATTTGGGGTCTTTCTTTTTCATCATTCATCTTTTAATAGTAGAGTTTTGCTTTCAAAGGGTATGAATTTTTTAACCTCTTTATCAACATAGGACAGGAGGGATAGAGTTCCAGGCCTGAAGTCAAGAGACCCTAGTTCAAATCCTGCCTTAGATATTTATTAGTTGGATGACCCTGGATAAGTCAATTTACCTCCATTTATCCATCTGTAAAAAGAAAATCACATAGTGTTTCCTGTCCAGGGTAGTTGTGCAAATAAAATATTCAAATGAGAGAATATAGGTAAATGACCCTGGATAAGTCAATTCACCTCCATTTATTCATCTGTAAAATGAAAATCACAATAGTGTTTCCTGTCCAGGGTAGTTGTGAGAATAAAATGTTCAAATGAAGAATATAGCTAAAATGCTTGGCCAATCTGATCACGCCACATAAATGCTAATTATTATTATTGTGATTTTGAACTCTTGCAATGGCTAGATTTCTTATACCTATATGCATATGCAGACACATCTTCCATATATACATATGATACTGATACATGTATTTGCATGTGGAAGCATGCATACATACACACATATGTAAGCTGCTCTTAGGGAAGTCCTGCTGGCTGCCTCTTGGTCATTGCCACTTTCTTTTCTAGATGGTCACTGACCAATTTCTTCTTAACATAGTCTTGGACCTTTCAGGAGGCTTAAGCTGAGCTCACTGGGCTCTACTTTGGAGCATCCATTCTTTTTTGGTCTTCAAGAAGCCCAACATTCACTCTTCAGTTGAGTGATGTCTTTTCTATCCTCCCCATCTTTTTCAAGTGTTGTTGACCTTGACTAGTGACCTCTGTCAGGTCCTCCTGTACTTAGGAGGTCATTTCTTCCTCATCACAATTACTTCTTTCTGATGGAGAATTGGATGCTTCCACCCTTCTGATGACTATAGTTGGGACTCAGAAAAAGGAAAAGGCAGTGCAAGGGGCAGGGTGGGATATGTCATAGCTCTCAGCCCCTGGAAATGAGAACCAAAGAGCTCAGAGGTGAAGAGACAGAGCGGAGGAGGAGGCAAGGAAGCAAGATGGGGAGCAGAGTTGGTGTTTGGGTCTGAGGAGCTCTTGCCCACTGTATTCCTAATTCCACAAATTACCTACACACATCAGAAAGCAGCTGGAAGTGCTCAGAGTGCCTTCCAAACCAGAAAAGAAACAGCCTTTCAGTGATTCCAGTTCTCACTTTATCCCAAGACCAGGCCCTGTACTTGGAGAGAGCCCAGCTCCATGGTCTTGGAAGTCAGTAAGATTTGAATTCAGGCCCCACCTGGATGAGGAAAACAAGCCACTAGATCTCAAAGACCCTCATTCTTCTCATATAAAAACAAAAGGGTTGGACTTCAGGGTTAAGCAGATCCTTCCTAAATTTAAGTCAATGATCCCCTGATCTCCTGATGATTGAGCCAGCTAACTTGTTAGCCATATTCTTTTTTTAATACTAGCTTTTTATTTTCAAAATAGATGCAAAGGCAGTTTTCAGCATTCACCCTTGCAAAACCTTGTGTTCCAAATTTTACTCCCTCCTTTCCCCCCAATATATGTTAAATGTGCAATTCTTCTATACATATTTCCACATGTATCATGCTACACAAGAAAAATCAGATGAAAAAGGGGGAAAATGAGAATGAAAAAACAAATCAACAACGAAAGACTGAAAATACTATGTTGTGATCCATATTGATCCATATTCAGTCTTCTTTCTAGATGCAGATGGCTCTCTCCATCACCTATCTATTAAAACAGGCCAGAATCACCTCCTTGCTGAAAAGAGCCACATCTGTCAGAATTGATCATCATATTATCTTGCTGTTGCCGTGTAGAATGATCTCCTGTCTTGCTCATTTCACTCAGCATCAGTTCCTGTCAGTCTCTCCAGGTCTCTCTGAAATCTTCCTGTTGGTCATTTCTTTTTGAACAATAATATTCTATAACATACATATGCCACAACTTATTCAGCCATTCTCCAACAGATGGCTACCCACTCAGGTTCTAGTTGCTTCGTGCTGGTTATATTATTTTCCCCACTATTTTTTTAGCCTTCATTTCTGAAGAGGACCAATCATATCATGGGATATGAAAACCCAAATTGGGCCAAGTCAACAAGCATTTATTTCACACGTATTTTTGGCTGGGCTCTGTGCTAAGGACTGGGAGTCCAGCTGTAAGCAAAAAACATGATCTATACTCTTTTTGAGACCTTACAATCTAATTGGAGACGATAACAGGAAAAAAGGGACTCGAAAGCAGGGGTGACAGTGGGAGGGGAGGGCACACATCTAAACAGAAAAGGGGAAATTTTAGATAGTCAGGAGCAGATCCAGGAGAAATGTGTGCATGGTTGGTCTGGGCACTTCTTAAAATGGCCAGAAAGGATGAAGAATGAGCAAAGGTCATTTGGTGATTAAGAGCTCCTCGGTAACCATGGAGAAAACAACTTTTGTGGAATTATGCTTTAGAATAGAGGGAGAGGAGAGGAAGTGGAGGCTGCTAATCTAGACAGCTTTCTCAAGGAATTGAGAAGAGAAGGGGAAGAAAAATATAGGTTTATTTAACAGGAATATTGGATCAAATGAGGATTTTTTAAGGATGAGGAAAACCTGGTTATGTTATTTTGTATCAAGGAAAAATTCAGCAGATAGGGAAGACTACATTTTACATTAGATATGATATGGCATATGCTGGAAATATGCTGGAAAAAATGGAAGGTAGAAGGACCAAGGATGCATTTGATGGATTGCCTTGGCAAGGAGAAGAACTGCCTCTTCATGGGAGACAAGGTTGAAGGAAGGGATAGTAGAGGAAGACGTCCGAGTGCTATGAGATAGAAGCAGGAGCTCCCAGACAAGGACCCGGAGACTGGGAGAAGGCAAGAACAAGGACGGGAAAAGGAGCAACCAGATGAATGATGGGGATGTTTAGTGATGGCAGCAAAGGGAAGTAGGGTGTGCTAGGAGTAAGGGTTCAGCCAGACAGCTTCAGTTTCTTACAACAGTGCACATAAACAATGGGCACTCAAAAACACTGTTGAATTTTGTTAAAGACAATCACTTTTTAGTTTTTGTGAAAAGACGAGGATTTTGGCAGTTGTACTCTCAGTCTGAGGTAATATGCAATATGATAACCAAGAAAGTGATTTCAACTTTCCCTTGCATTAATTAAAGCAGAATGATCAGGGCTGGGAATAATCATTCTCTGTCTAAGTCAATACTGTAAGTCAGAGAGACTAGGCAGATCTCTGGAGGAGGATGCTCCATAGGGCTAGAGTTACTTTATTTGGTGGGCTAAAATTGTCTATTCATTTAAATCAATTATTCAATCAACAAACGTTGATTAAGCACCTATTTTATGCCAGTTACTATGGTAAATCCTGGGGATGTAAAAAGAGTGAAAAGATAATTTGTGTTCTCAAAGAGATTGTAATCTAACAGTGGGGGAATAAGTTGCAAACAAATAAATGCAAAGCAAGCAATATATAGGATAAGTAGGAAATAAATAACAGAAGGAGGGCACTAGAGTGGTAAGGGATTGGAGAAGGGTTCCTATAGAATGTAAAATTTTAGTAGGGACTTAAAGGAAAGTAGAGAGGTTGATAGGTGGTGCAGAGAAAGGATAGTTTTCCCAGAATTTACAAATAAATTTGTTTTGAGCATTGTGATCCCACGCACTTGTAAGGGATGTTAGTGGCAATCCTTGAGTAGTGTCAGATACTTATATTAGTAAATCATCTGGGTGGGGAAAATGAGCCAAAAACCTGAAATGTTCCCTAAGATGATACTCAGGTTTTTTGTTCCAGCAGCAAATCTTGGGCACAGCCCCTTCAAATATCTAGGTATATTATTCAATTTGTTTCCAGAAGGTAGAAATAGCATTTATGGCTGGAAATGATAAGAATGCAGACTTAATTTTATCATGAGTAAAAATTTTTTTGATAATTAAAGCTGCCCCAAACCAGAATGCCTTGCCTTGAATGTCACATTACAGCATTTTCAGGCTGCTCACATATCAGTCTTATTCTTGACCTCTAACCTCCAGTCAGATTTTTCTGCTTGCTGTGTCCTGTACCCAACCTTCCATGTCTCTCTCATCTTGATTTTGCACAGGCTGTTTGCCATACCTAGAATGCATTGTCTTTTCATTTTCACTCAACGGCACCACCTAGAACCCCTTCAGGGGTCCTTTCAAGAGCTCCCTCTCACAGGATGCTGTTCCTAATTCCCCTGTTCTTTGTGCTCCCTCCCACTGAGGCAGTTGAGGCAGCAGGAGATTGAGAATAAGCCTGACATGAGGAAGACCTGAATTCAAATATGATCTCTAGCTATGTGATCTTGGTCAAGTCACTTAATATCTGCCTGCCTCAATTTTCTCAGCTGTAAAATAGGGATAACAGTACCTACCTTATAGGGTTGTTAAGAGAATTAAATAAGATAGTTGTAAAACATTTAGCAGAATGGATGGCACATAATAAGTTAATAAACATTAATAATAAATAAAAAGCATGAACAAATATTTGCTTCCTCCCACTGAAATTAATTTGCCTTTATCTTACATTATTTGATATTTACTTCATGGATACATATTATTTTCTGCAGTAGAAGTGGATTAAAGGGGTTAAAGGCCATTTAACATTTTTTCCTTTGTAGACCCAACACCTAATCTAGTGTCTTACAGATAATACATGCTTAGGGATTAGTTTTCTTCATCACCTAGAACGTGTGTGTTTGTGTGTGTGTGTGTGTGTGTGTGTGTGTGTGTGTGTGTGTGTGTGAGAGAGAGAGAGAGAGAGAGACAGAGACAGAGAGAGAGAGAGAGAGAGAGAGAGAGAGAGAGAGAGAGAGAGAGAGAAAGAGAGACAGAGAGACAGAGAGAGAGACAGAGACAGAGAGAGAGAGAAAGTGAGAGAGAGAGAGAGAGAGAGAGAGAGAGAGAGAGAGAGAGAGAGAGAGAGAGAGAGAGAGAGAGAGAGGAAGGTATAGAAAACTCCCACTATGGAATATTCCCTCTACCAATACAGATCAGCCACTCTTCTGCAACTTAGAGTCTTACTTAGGGAATTTCCTCATACACTGAGAAGTAAACTGACTTGGCCAGGGTCACAGAGCCCATTGGTTCCAAAGGTGAGACCTTGACTCAATTCTTCCCAATTCCGCCTCTCTAATGTACCATACAACTTCTTTCTGGAGCATAGTAATAATGATGATGATGATGATGATGATGATAGCTAACTTTTACATTCTACTTTAAGATTTGCTAAATGATTGAAAAATATTATCCTGTTAAATCTTCCCACCAGTTCTGAGAACTAAATGCTATTATTATTCTCATTTTACAGTTGGGGAAAATGAGTGAGACTTGCCAGAGTCACACAGTAAATGTCCAAGGGTAGATTTGAACTCAGTTCTTCTTGACTCAACACACAGGGAGCACATAATGATGACCAAATGGGTCATAAAGGGCAGATGATGCTATTGTGGGAAGCCAGGGATGGGCTTCTTGCTCAGGGAAGGATTTGGACGTAACGTCCTCCCGGGTCCCAGGGAATTTTCAGCTTCCATGATGGGAAGAAAGAGAAAGGGAGTGCAGGCTGAAGCCCAGCTCTTCCTGCTTTGCCATTATGCTGCAGCTGGTCCAGCCCGCTCTGGTAAAGCAGCTTCTGGGTAATTGCTGCACAGACACATCACTGATTTCCTGTTGGGGTCAGTATACAACACAGTGTTTTCTTTGTCTTTAGTGTATTCCCAGGAATTATCCTAGGAAGCTAATTATACGGGCACTCTGCTTAAAGGTTGGCAAAGCCCCGTTTTCCCCTCTTTCCATCTCATTTCAAAGGCAGGTTGGTATAATGGACAGAGTGCTTGGGAATCGACAAGTCCTGAGTTTGAATCCTGCTTTGGAAACTTCCTGGCTGCGTGAGACTCAGGTTCTTGTCAGGTCTCACTGACAACCTCTCAGGTCCCTTCTGGTCCCAAATGATTCCATGAACCCCCCAAGGAACCTGAGGACTCCAGCACCGTTATCAGAGGAGGGGACGATCTTTAGGAAAGTTGAGTGACTTTGGTGGCAAATGGCCGGGAAGCCTCTCAGGCAGGAATCTAGCCCAGATCTCTGCTGATCTGGCCCTTCTGTTCTCACTGTCTCATTAATATAGTGGCAGAGGAAAGACCCAAGAGGGGGGAGGCTGACATTGTGCCCGTGCCCTCCTTCCCTGCCAACCCTGCTCCGTGGAGTCTTTAGCCTGTGACTTGGTTGTCATAGATAACATCTTTAATTTCGCATCTCTCTGTCTCTGTGTGTCTCTTCTCTCTCATCAATTCCACATTAACTGAGCAGAAAAAAGTCTCTGGATTCCAATAAAGAGTGTTCGGTTCATATAAAGTTTTGTAAGAATCTACATGTTTATGTGTCAGGGGCAGCTTCTTACACACACGTGTTTAATTGGACATGTATGTTTGTGCTCATGCCCACATGTGTGTAAAGGGAGGGTTGGAAACTGACCACTGGTGTCTATGTAGAAATGGAGGTTTATATTCACAAGAGAGAGAAGAGGCAGCTGGAGAACAAACAGTTGATGTGGAAAAGCATTTGTACTCACACGTGTGTGCAAGTGAAAAAAGCGGGCTAGAATATAAGCCACTCCCTGTGAGAGTGTGTGTGTGTATTTGTATGAGTGTGTATGTGTGAGTGTGTCTCTGAATGTGTGTGTGTGTCTGAATGTGTGTGTGTCTGAATGTGTGTGTATGTGTGAGTGTGTGTGTGTGTGTGTCTGAATGTGTGTGTGTGTGATTGTGTGTGTGTGTCTGAATGTGAGTGTGTATGTGTGAGAGTGTGTGTGTGTGTGTCTGAATGTGTGTGTGTATGTGTGAGAGTGTGTATGTGTGAGTGTGTCTCTGAATGTGTGTGTGTGTCTGAATGTGTGTGTGTATGTGTGAGAGTGTGTATGTGTGAGTGTGTCTCTGAATGTGTGTGTGTGTCTGAATGTGTGTGTGTATGTGTGAGAGTGTGTATGTGTGAGTGTGTCTCTGAATGTGTGTGTGTGTCTGAATGTGTGTGTGTATGTGTGAGAGTGTGTATGTGTGAGTGTGTCTCTGAATGTGTGTGTGTGTCTGAATGTGTGTGTGTATGTGTGAGAGTGTGTATGTGTGAGTGTGTCTCTGGATGTGTGTGTGTGTCTGAATGTGTGTGTGTATGTGTGAGAGTGTGTATGTGTGAGTGTGTCTCTGGATGTGTGTGTGTCTGAATGTGTGTGTGTATGTGTGAGAGTGTGTATGTGTGAGTGTGTCTCTGAATGTGTGTGTGTGTCTGAATGTGTGTGTGTATGTGTGAGAGTGTGTATGTGTGAGTGTGTCTCTGGATGTGTGTGTGTGTCTGAATGTGTGTGTGTATGTGTGAGAGTGTGTATGTGTGAGTGTGTCTCTGGATGTGTGTGTGTCTGAATGTGTGTGTGTATGTGTGAGAGTGTGTATGTGTGAGTGTGTCTCTGGATGTGTGTGTGTCTGAGTGTGTATATGTATGAGTTTGTCTGAATGTGTGTGTGATTGTGTGTGTGTCTGGTCTGAGTGTGTCTCTGAATGTGTATGTGTGTGTGTGAGTGACAGTGTGTATGTTGAGAGTGTGTGTGTCTGAGTGTGTGAGTGTGTATGTGTGTCTGAGTGTGTATGTGTGAGTGTCTCTGAATGTGTGTGTGTGATTTGTGTGGTGTGTGTCTGAGTGTGTATGTGTCTGAGTGTGTGTGTGTGCGTGCGCGCATTCAGACATGCAAGAGGGCCCATAATCACGTCTCTGATCTCCCTTTCCCCTCCGCCTGCGTAAGCGAGCCCGCGTCAAACAGTCCCGGATAAGGAGAGGCTGCGTCATCAGCCCTGGATCCCACAGCATTGGTATTCTCACGCCGTGCGTGCTTCTTGCCCGCGTCTGGGACTCTGCCTGGCCCCCAGAGCCGCGGAGAGAGGCTCGCGGGGGGAGCAGGGCGGGGCACAGCCCGAGCCCTGCAATCTGGGGAAGCTGGAGGGGAGCTGCAGAGGGGGAGTGGGGGCAGGGCTTCAATCTCCTTGCTTGGGAGACACACAAAACACCAATTTTTCACCAGCCAGAGAGCAGAAAGGACATGATTTAGGCAGACAGCTCCCAACAGCAGCTGCTGAAAGCAGCAGCCCTAATAAAGTAGGATGAAGTGAGGGAATTGGGCTTTGGCGCCTTAATCTCCCCCATCTGTGAGATACGTCGCCTTGAAGTCAGCTTAATGTTTAATAATAATAATAGTAGTAGTAGTGGCTTGCATTTATGCATTTTCACCTGCAACATCTCAGGTGAGCATCACAACAGTCCCGTGAGACCGGAAAGGCGGGTGGTATTAACCCCTTTTCTGTAAGGTCCAAGGGGTGATGTCATTTGGCTGTAGGTTTTGCTCATCTGGAAAGGAGAGAACCGGAAGCCAAATCTCCTCTCTCCATGTCCAGTGCGAGGCAGGGGCAAGGTGGGATTTTTCAGTAGATGCTGATGGAAGGGATTTCAAGGAGCTTCATTCAGCATGTGGCTCCCTGATTTGCAGGGTCCCCCAAGTCAAGGTACTCAGTGGATCCCTATTCTGAGCCCCTACTGATACACACACACACACACACACACACACACACACACACACACACACACACACACATATTCCTTGTAATACTCAGAGGAAAATAAAGCAATTATTCAAAGCAAAGGCATTTATTTTTAAAAATTAAAATGTATTTCAATTAACAAGCATTGATTTACTCTCCTTCCCATCTCTTCTCATCCACTGGAAAAAAAAAAAAAAAAAAAAGAAAAGCTAAATCCTTGTAACAAATATGCAGACTTAACCAAAACAATTGATCATTCTGACACCACTCTAAAATGTATGCCTCGTTTCACTTCTTGAGTCCAGCAGCAGCAAGGAGATGCCGCGGCAGGTAGAGTTCTGAGGGGCCTGGAGTCACCTGAGTTCAAATCTAGCCTCAGACACTCACCAGCGGTGGGCCTCTGGCAAGTCAGTTTATCTCTTTGAGTCAGTTTCCTCATCTGTAAAATGGGGTCAACAATAGCATATCCTTCCCAAGGTTATCGTGAGGACTGAATGAGATCCTAATTGTAAAGTGCTAAGCCAAGTTCCTGGCAGATGGGAAAGGATGCGTGGATGGCAGCTGCCCTGATCCTCCTCATCCTTATGGCTACCTCTGGAGGTGAGCAGCAGGATCATGGCTGGTCATTGCATCAGAGCTTGTGCTACCTTTCCCTAAAAACCTTAGAGCCCCCGCGCCTGCAAACAAGCGAGCATCAGGGGCAGGAGCAGAAGCACAAGGGGGACACTTTGTCCACCTGATGCTGCCCCCTGAACAGGTGGCTTTCTCAGGCAAAGGCTGAAGCTGAAGGGTCATCTCATTGGTCATAGGGCCATCGGGGAAAGCCTATGGAGCCTTCTCAGAGTCATGTCTTTAAATGCATAAAATAAAATACACAGGTCCACAAAGGAAACCACTTTTACTGGAAACTAGTTCTCCATTTGTCTATCTATATCTATATCTACCTAATTAACAGAATCAAAAAAGAAACCCTCATTTATGGAGTGATCTGCATGTTTCTTTATTGTTTTATATAGAGAGTATTAGGAAAATTTTTCTGTCCAAGTGCTAAATCCTTTTCCCTTTTCTTTCTCCCTCTCTTCTCTCTCTTTCCTTCCCTTCCTCCCTCCTTCCCTCTCTCACTCCATCCCTTCCCTCCTCTCTCCTTTCTTTTCTTTCTTCCTCCATCCCTTTTTCCTTTCCTTTCCTTTCCTTTCCTTTCCTTTCCTTTCCTTTCCTTTCCTTCCCTTTCCTTCCCTTCCCTTCCCTTCCCTTCCCTTCCCTTCCCTTCCCTTTCCCTCCCTTCCCTTCCCTTCCCTTCCTTCCCTTCCTTCCCTTCCCTTCCCTTTCCTTTCCTTTCCTTTCCTTTTTCCTTTCCTTTCCTTTTTCCTTTCCTTTCCTTTTTCCTTTCCTTTCCTTTCCTTTCCTTTCCTTTCCTTTCCTTTCCTTTCCTTTCCTTTCCTTTCCTTTCCTTTCCTTTCCTTTCCTTTCCTTTCCTTTCCTTTCCTTTCCTTCTTTTCCTTTCCTTTCCTTTTTCCTTTCCTTTCCTTTCCTTTCCTTTCCTTTCCTTTCCTTTCCTTTCCTTTCCTTTCCTTTCCTTTCCTTTCCTTTCCTTTCCTTTCCTTTCCTTTCCTTTCCTTTCCTTTCCTTTCCTTTCCTTTCCTTTCCTTTCCTTTCCTTTCTTTCCTTCCTTCCTTCCTTCTCCATCTAGCCACTTCCACGGCCTTTCATAAGACTATATAGCCACTTAAAGCTTAAAACAATTTTGAGTTCACCCTTACAAATAGAATGCATGTTTCTTAAAGGCCAAAGTCTTTTGTTTGAGTCTCTGCATCCCTAATACCAAGTTCAGTCTCTTGTATTTAGCAGGTATTTAATAATGCTCTTAACTCTTTAGAAACATTGGCTTCCACCCCAGAGCTTGGTCCCTCTCTCCAAGCCTTTGTGTGGCTGTACCTGTTTGTGGAACAATTAAGACACATCACCCAGGGGTTGTCAGTGATCACTGGGAAAAGAATGTCCGTGACACAATGACAGTAAATTACATTTTTATAGTATAAAGAGCTTTAATAATAACAATAGTCAATATCTAGGGAGCACGCTTTATAAAGTCCTTGACATCATTTACTTGATCCCCACTACAGTCTTGGGTGGTAGGTACTATTATTATGTCCATTTTATAGCTGGGGAAATTGAGGATGAAAGCGATCAGATGATATGCCCAGAGGTGGCAGAACTAGTACATATCTGAGGCAGGACTGAGCCCAGGCTTTCCTGACTCTAGGCTCCACAACCACTGCCTCTAACTGAGGAACTAAACATCAAAGAAGACAAGTCATTTTGGCTTGAGGACAATTAGGGCTCAGGGACATGGGGAACCTCGGTGGGCAAGAGTGGAAGAGAAGTCAAATCATTGCAGAGTTCCCTAACCAGTCCCCCCTCTTCTTCTCTGAACCCTTTCCTTCTCCTTGTGTGTAAAAGCTAGAGGAAGGATTAGTTGGACTGCATCTGAGCCTTGAAGACTGAATGGAAGAATGAAGAAATGAATTCACTGATTTAGGTCTCTCTGTCTTCACCAAGTATGACAGTGATTCTCTCTCTCTCTCTTTTTTTTAATAATAGTTTTTTATTTACCAGATATTTGTATGGATAATTTTACAGCACTGACAATTGCCAAACCTTTTGTTCCAATTTTCCCCCTCCTTCCTCCCCCCCAAGATGGCAGGTTGACCAATACATGTTCAATATGTTAGAGTATAAATTAAATACAATATATGGATACATGACCAAACAATTGTTTTGTTGAACAAAAAGAATAGGACTTTGAAATAGTGTACAATTAGTCTGTGAAGGAAATCCAAAATGCAGGTGGACAAAATTAGAGGGGTTGGAAATTCTATGCAGTGGTTCACACTCATCTCCCCAGAGTTCTTTGCTGGGTGTAGCTGGTTCCGTTCATTACTGCTCTATTGGAACCGATTTGGTTCATCTCATCATTGGAGAGGGCCACGCCCATCAGAATTGATCATCATACAGTACTGTTGTTGAAGTATATAATGATCTATCTCTTGGTCCTGCTCATTTCACTCAGCATCAGTTTATGTACGACTTAGTGACTCTTAATTAGAGGGGACAAAGGCAGGGTCACTCTCAACAGTGTCTCCATCAATGGAGCCCCCCATAAGGCAACACTAAGCTGTCTTTTGAAACACTCAAAGGGGCATTTCCAATGAATGATGAAAAACATTTATTAAGCACTTGCTGTATGTCGGGCACTGTGGTAAGTCCTGAGAATATGAAATCAGAATCAAGACAGCTCTTTGAGAGAAAGAATTGTTTTGGGCCTTCCTCTGTGTTTCCACCTCTTAGAGAAGCTCTGGATGGGCAGAGCAGGTGCTTAAGGAATCCTAATTACCTGGACAGTTCCTCTCCTCAAGAAGCTTACATTTGAATAAACACAAGCAGAGAAGTGATGGTTCCAAAGAGAATTATGGGCTAGAAATTAATAAAAGTAATGTTTGGAGAAATAGGAAAGTTCTTCTGATATGGCCTTCTCTTGGGCAATGGTGGAGTTTGAGTTGAGTTCTCTACTTAGAGCAAGAAAAGGAGGTGGGGAGGAAATCTTGGGGTGAAAACGAGGGAGTGAGAGCTGGGGGGCTTAGCTCCTCCGAGGCCTGGGGTATAATCGCCTCAAATGATTCAGAATGGAGGAGAGGAGGTGGGGAGGCAGGTCAGTGGGAGACACAATTTTCTGGGTCCGCCCCCTTCAAGGCTGTAGAAATCAACTAAGAAACACCAGGGACCTCCAGCTCTTGAGCAGCCCACAATTCTCATGGCCTCTGTTTCATTCTTAAGGCATAAATTATTCACACTGTGCTTATTAGGACTTTATCCAGACAACTTAAAAACAACCGAAAACGCTGGGGGTGGTGAGGGGAGTGCAGGGAGAGAACAAGGGCCAGCCAACGGAGAAAATGCCAGGACAGCAGCAGTCCTCAACCTTTTGGAGAACGGGACTCTGTTCTTTATTATTACTAAAAACCTGTTTAACGGAAATTCAAAGACTCTTTCTTCTATGAGACAAACACAAAAATAATGGGCAAATTGAATGTTACCTAGTTATTCTCTCCCTACTTTCAGGAAGGGGGCCTTGACCTTTGATTTCATTGGCACAGCTGAGACGTACTTTAAAAGGCCAAAGTCTCTCACTGTAGCTAAGGCCGTCTCTGGTCATCCCATCTCTCTCTGGCCACTGGACCCAGATGCTGGAGAGGAAAGTAAGGCAGGGGACCTTGCCCACCTTCCCTCGCTTACATCCAGTTCACTTCTATGTCATTCCTGAAATCATAGCCCTTTTTGAGAATGAAGGACAACAAGAGCACAAGGAACTCCCAGGTGAGCAAACTCCCTCCATCAATGTAGCTTAGTACCTAGGATGTAACTTAGAGTCTTACCAAGATGGCCAAAACACCAAAGAGGCAACACTTGAATTCAGATCTTCCCGACTGGGAAGCCAGTCTTCTCGTAGGGGACCCCCTTTTTAATCATAAAAACTTTTCATGGACTCGCACATTATAGTAGTTGCACAATTAGCGTCTGTCGATGGAGAAAATTCATGAACAAAAAGCTGTTTGGAATTCAGTGGTGCTTTTAAATAAATTTGTATTTTATTCACTGCAGCAGCATCTGCATACATTTGAAAAATAGTGCGTCTTTCTGAGAGGCATTATTTATTCAGCCTACAGAAGGCATGCCGGTTTATTTATTATACTGAGTCATGTTGCATATTTTCACAGAGCTAAAGAGAGATCAAAATGACAATGTTCAGTGTGTTTATAGATTTGAGGACCCCTCTTGATATCTTTGGGGCTCTTTAGGGGGACGCTGCCCACTGCAATGGAATCCTTCCACCTTATATACTAGCAAACTCTTCTTTTTCTTACCTTTGACCTCTAATCCCCTTGTCTTTCTTTCTATAATTCCCTATTCTGTACTCCTCATCTTGGCCAAACACCAAGGCTTCCATGTCAGTCAGTGGTCAGTCAGTGAGTACTTATTGAGATCTTATTATGTGCCAGGCACAGTCATGAGCAGGAAGAATGTAAAGAAAGGCAAAAAGTCCTTGCTCCCAAAAGAATTTATGTCCTTCTTTCACTCCTTCCCTTCCTTCCTCTCGCCTTTTTTTTTCTTTCTTCCTCCATCCCCTTTTTTTTCCTTCCTTCCTTCCTTTCCTTTCCTTCCTTCCTTCCTCCCTCCCTTCCTTCCTCCTTCTCTTCCTCCCTTTCTTCCTCCTTCCCTTCCTCCCTCCTTTCTCCCTCCCTTCCTTCCCTCCCTTCTTTCCTTCCTTCTTTCCTTTCTTCCTTCCTCTTTTCCTTCCTTCCTTCTTTCCTTCCTTCCTTCTTTCCTTTCTTCCTTCCTTCCTTCCTTCCTTCCTTCCTTCCTTTCCTTCCTTCCTTCCTTTCTTCCTTTCTTCCTTCCTTTCTTCCTTTCTTCCTTCCTTTCCTTTCCTTCCTTCCTTCCTCCCTCCCTTCCTTCCTTTCCTTCCTTCCTTCCCTTCCTTCTTTCCTTTCTTCCTTCCTTCCTTCCTTCTTTCCTTTCTTCCCTCCTCTTTTCCTTCCTTCCTTCTTTGCTTTCTTCCTTCCTTCTTTCTTTCCTTTCTTCCTTCCTCTTTTCCTTCCTTCCTTCCTTTCTTCTTTCCTTTTTCCCTCCCTCCCTTCTTTCCTTCCTTCTTCCCTCCCTCCCTTCTTCCCTCCCTCCCTTACTATTATTCCTCTTAGAGGGTATCACAGAGCCAAAATTCTATCAAGAGAGCAGAATTCAAACAAGACACGGACAGTATAAATCTCAGAGGGAAGGCTTTAGCAGTGGAGAAAGGGGAGAAGACACTGGGCAGAGACCGCTCTCAAAGGATGAGATTAGGAGTGAGTTCTGAAGGAAGCCCAGGAATCCAGGAAGTGGAGGTGATGAAGGGGCCAGTCAGAGAAAAGGTACAAAGTCAAAAGATGAAGCGTTTTGTGTGAAGAACGGCCCACAGGCTAGTGTCTCTGGATCTTGGAGAGCAGGAGCTAAAGTAAGAAGACTCACAAGGTAGCTGGGATGGAGTTCCAAAAGACTTTAAAAGTTGTATTTGTTCCTGGAGATTCTAAGGAGGCCCTACAACTTATTGAATGGGGGAGATATGGTCAGAGCTGTGTTTTAGGAAGATCATTCTGACAGCTGATTGGAGGATGGGGAGTGGGGAGGGACATGGCAAGCAGCCCATAGGCGGCAATTGGAAGAGTTCAGGTGAGAGATAATGAAGGTCTGCACCAGTGAGTGGAGGGAAGGGAAATGTCTGAGTGGTTTGAAAGCAGAATCAAGACACAGCAAGAAATTGTAGAGGTGGGGTGAGTCCAAATGAGGAGGTTTTGAGCCTGAGTGATGGGGTATGGTAGAACCTGTGGCAATTCCTAGGGATGGGGGAAGAGAAGGGATTCGGTTCTAGACATGGAGTTTAGATGATTTGTGAGACTGGAAGTCTGGAGGATTAGGGAATTATCTGCATAGAGGTGTTTGTGAAATCTATGGAATTGATTAGATCTCCAACAAAAGGAAAGGAGGAGAAAGGGGACCTAGAACAACCTGTGGAGATCACTCGTGGCTAGGCCTGGCCTGGATGAAGAGCCAGCCAAGGAGGATTAGGAGAGGGAGAGAACCAAGTCCAGGGGACTGGACTAGCACTAGTGGTGCAGGGCAGTAGGATGATGGCCCAGACCACTACCAGGCTAAAGGAGGAATGAAAAATAAAGGTCAGGGAGCGCATCCAAGAGGAGAGAATGATTTCTAGTGTCTCAGGCTTCAGGGAGTCCCAGAAGGATGAGGATTCGGCCTTGGATCGGGCAATTACAAGAACATTGGTCAGTCACTTTGAGGACTGCCATTTCGGATGGATGATGACCTTCGAAGACTGACTCCCAAAGGTTTAAAAGAGCTCGAGGGGATAGAAGGTAGAGAGAGCCAGAGTAGCCACGAAAGGAAGAAACAATGGATGAGAGTTGGTGGTTTGGGGCAAGCGAGGGTTGGCTTTTTGGTTTTGGTTTTGTTTTCTTTAAGGATGGAAGAAAGGATGAAAAGAACAAGGAAAAAATGAGTAGCTCGGGAGAGATTGGAAATGAGAGAGAGAGAAGAAGGGGAGAGGGGACAATTTTCTGGGGAAGATGCGATGGGATGGACTGACTTTGGCAAGGAGAGTGGTCACCTCTTCATGTGAGCTTGGGGTGAAGGAGCAACAAGGGGAGGACTTAGGAGTGCTGGGAGAAGATGTGGCTTCTTTTTAATATGTGATGAGGTTTTCAGTTGAAAGGATGGAAAGAAGAGCTACAGGAGGATTGAGGAAGGATGCAAAGCTTGATAAATGGGCTTGGGGGTCTATTCTTAGGGCTGGCTTCCTGAAAAGAAGCATTTTTCCCACAGCAGGGCTGACAAATCTCCTTTCAGAAGTCCAGATGCCGACTTGTTCCCGTCTCCATTCTCCAGAGTTTCGCAGCCCATTGTAAGAGTTTGGCCTTTCATATTAGATCAGATTTGCAGGTCACGAGGGGCAATTTGTAGAGACAATACACTGAGATTGCATTTACTCCAGGTGGAGGGTAAGCTTTTCTGCTGCCAGTGGATCATTCTCCAGCTTAGAAGGGATATCAAACTTTTGTGTAGACTCATCTGTACCGCCTAAAGGATTTGGAGTTGCTCATTTGCATATGAAAAAGCCAAGAAAGCATCTGAAATGACAGCAGAGATAATGAATTTGCCCCAAGGCCATCTGTACCTTTTCCCCAGCCATTAAACTGTACAGAACCGCCAGAGAACCTTAGAACTACAAAAGTGATGGGGGGGGGAACCCCAAACTTCTGGCCTGTTTGGTGATTTGAGGCAAATGACCATGGCCTGCTTATGACCTAGTTTGCAGAGATGAAGGTTCCGAAAACCATTGAATAGTCTCCATAAGTCAGAGTGAGATCTCTTAGCCCGGGACCTAGCCACACAGAGATTCCCTGGAAAGACCAAACTTCTCCTTCCTTCCTCCTTCCTCTTCTTTCCTTCCTGTTCACCTGAGGCTACAGAAGTAGAGAAACTACTTCAGTCCTATCCCAGGATCCTCTGAGACAAACAATCCTCTCCCCAAATTGGGAGCAGAAAGTAGCAGAAAACAAAGCTATTCATTAGATGGTCAACCCAGGGAGTCTAATGGGTAGCTGGGTACTGGAGACGTTGTGCCCAGAGAGGAATGAGTCCAGCCCTAAAGCAAGCAGGGAAATTGAGTTTTGCAGTTTGTGACTGGCACACATGCCCATGCCCTTATGTTATGAACGTGTTCTAAGTTGGAACTCATCCTTCCTATGGATGCTGTGCCCATCTGGGACAGAATATGCCCCCGATTTGCAGGATGAGTGTTTTTATACTGATCTTTTTTTTTTTTTTACCATGGCATCTCAGTGAACACCTAGAGCCAGCCTGGCCCCAGTATTTCTTCGGGTTGGAAGTAGCACTTGGGACAGCGCTCAGCTGCTCTGGGGGGAAGGCAGGGGATGCAGGGAAAATGGGAAAGCCCTGAGCTCAGTGAGTGATGCTGATGTGAGCAGGAAGCAGAGTGTCTAAGCACTGCAGGATGGCAAAGGTGGAAGGCTATGGAGAAATAATGAGCTTTTGTAATGAGGCTGCCAAGGTTTAAGAGGAGACAGGACTAGCGCTAGTGGTGCAGGGCAGCAGGATGGTCTGGCCCACTACTGGGCTGAATGAGAAATAAAGGTCAAGGAGGCAGGAAACGACCTCATCGGTGCTAGGGAGTGCACAAAAAGGGCCACACCAGGTTTCCAGGGGCTCCTAAGTCTCAGCATCCATACACAGGGGACTAGGGAACAACCACTCAAGGCAGGATTCACCAGCTCCCAGTCATCGCACTGATGCTCACAAGAACCCTACACTTTGGGCATTATTTCCATTTCACAGATGAAAAACCTGGGAAAAGCCCCCAAGGGAAGTCGAGTGGTCTGCCCAGTGTCAGCCAGGCAGCAAGGAGGGAGCAAGGACTCAAGCCCATGGCTGAGGGTTTCAAGGTCTGCACTCTAGCCACTCAACAGACAAATGCGGTTGACTCAACACTGCAGTAATTCTCTGATTGAGAATCTTGGCTGCGCTTCCAGGAGTTGATTTTATCATTCCCACTGGAAATTCAAGAACACAGAGAGCTTTCCAACTCCTGAGAATGAGACTAAGAGCTGGGGTTCAGACAGTGTTTGAGAAGCTGTGGTTCTGACAGTTTTGTACATTAATGTGGAGGTTCTCGGGTTGATAACCAGGAATAGTTTATCTGGGACACTTTTCCTTTTTTTGGGGGGGAGGGAATAAAGGTAGACAGCAGAAGGACTGCTTCTGCTGAGGCATCACAGGGGCAGTCACACTAAGAGAAGGTGCAGTCAGACTGGAGTTGGGGGAGATGTTGGACTCTTCAAGAGAAGAGTCATGGCAACATGACCCTGGTGGTGGTGGCCGGGCCTTGCTCCACCACAATGGCAGTACCGTCTGACAAAGTGTGAGGATGATGGTCATATCTCCAGCCTGGTTCCCTGGGGACAAAACCCCATTCACCCCATGGCAGCTACAGCTCTAGACATCCCCACTACCGGAACAGAAGAAGCTCATCCTTCCATTTAAATCTTTCAGACCATGTTAAAGTCAAAGCACCCAACCCTGAGCTGCAAGCTTGGGACTTGGGGTTGTTTTCCTTCTGAAGTTTGCTAATGAGGGCTAAAATCCTGCCACTATCTATTGGCTATCAGTCTCAGGTAGAATTTTCTATTTGTTGACTACTCTCTCTAGGGTTAAAGTTAAAAACTGCTGAATCTCCCATCTTTCTGAACCAGAGGAGGGAATGTTTCCTTAGCACTTCTCCCTCCATCTAAGGGAGGGGAGACAAAGAAAGGCCCGGGCTATAAAAAGATACTAGATCTGAGAGCCTGTGAAGCCTGCATTGATTTAAGGCCCACATTTCATACAAGTCTAACATGATAGAGTGCTTTTTCTGACATGAACAAGAAATCAAACCATCCCAAAAGAGGAATGGGAAAAAAATCGAAATGTTTGCAAGAACCCACTGCCAATGGTTTATGCTTTCCACCCACCATTCTCATTGTTTGGAAAACAAGGTAGCAGTTGTAAAAATTTCCCTGATTGCCATAACTCAACATCTGCCCCACCTGGTTGGGCAGCAAAGGAAAATGAAGCTAACCCTGTGTGCCTTAAGGAAGGCCCTGTGGCAAGGAGAAGAGTCAGCTCAGGTATCAGTGAACAAATTCTGGTACTTAAGGTCACATTAGTAGTAAATGGCAGACTGAGAGTCTGAACTTATGATCTTTGATTTTTTGCTTCTTTGTTTTGGCTAAGTGACTTGCCCAGGGTCACACAGCTAGGAAGTGTTAAGTATCTGAGGCCAGATTTGAACTCAGGGCCTCCTGACTTCAGGGCTGGGGTTCTGGCGCTCTATCCACTGTGCCATCTAAATCCAATACTCTTTCATCTTTACTGCTCTATCTCACTTTTTAAAAAAGAAATCTTTATTGATATAGAAAGAATAGAAGGAAGAGAGACAGAGGAAGAGAGAGAAAATACAGAAAAAAGAGAAAGAAGGGAAGAGAGAAAGAGAAAGAAGGAGAGAGAGTGAAAGGGAGAACAAGGGAAGAGACACAGAGATAAGGTGAAGCAATTTAGCACCTGTACTTTACATTACATATTACAATATAACATAGCTATAACTTTCTATTTCTACAAAAAGAGAGAGAAGTGAATTTTTCAACTCTTTTGGATTTGTCCATGATTATCCCTTGCCATTTGCTTTTATTTTCTGCATCCCTTCTACCAGTATTTCCATTTTTGCTCATTTTGGGAGCATAAGAAGAAAACAGTAAAATTAATTATATTTCCTCTTTGATTTTTTCATGGCCAGTTTTTTTATATGGTTGCTAATAACATGCTATTCTTTAGAAATTTTTGGTTCATTCCTTCAATGATGTGTTTATTGGGGAATAGATCTTACTTACATATTTTTGTTATTCACCATATCTTTAGATGAGAAGATCCTAGCTCTGTACATGGAAGAGACCTGAGAGGCCACTGGTCTAATCCCTTCACTTTACACACAAGTAACTGGGATTTAAAGGTTAAGGTCCAAGGTCATATAGATAGAAATTGTCAGAGGTGAAAGGTGAGGTCCTACTACACTCTTGCTCAGACCCTATTAAAGGTATTTGATGCCAAGAGTTGGGGTTTTTTCTTTCCAGTTGACCCTTTCCTTACTTATTGGAGCTGCATTGATTGTGATCATGCACAGGCTTTTCAATTCACCTTCCCTTCTTCTACTATTTAGTTCTCTTTTATGTCAGCATCCCCCTGTATTACAAGGTAAGTTCCTTAAAGGTTGAATCTGTCTTGTTCATTTTTATATGTATTTATCAGTGCCTGATAAACAGAGTTCATTAAAATATTCCATCTATCTATTCATCTCTCTCTGTCTCTTTCTCTCCCCTATCTTTTTTATTAATGAGGCTCCATCTAACGACTTCCACCTACCACTTCCTCCAAGGACCACTCTGAGATTCTATCAATCTACAAACCAAACTGGGCTAAAGGAAGGGGTTCCCAATGGATTTGTTTCAAGACCATCTAGAGAAGGAATCATTGATTCTAAACTTGGCTTCATTCAGAACCCACCACATCAGACTAATTTCATTTCCTTTATAGATGAGGAGTGAAATCGATATAGTTTACCTAGATTTTAGTCACAAATTTAATAAAGTAATTCATACTTTCCTCTAGAGAAGATTGAGACATGCGGATAGATGCTAATGTAATTAGAATCATTTAGACTTGGTTGAATGGCTGGACTCAAAGAGTAGTCATAAATGGATCTGTCAAGTTGGCAAGAAGTCTCCAGTGGTGTGCCCCAGGGATCTATCCTTGGTCCTGATCTAGTTAGCATTTTGATAAAGGCATGGAGAGTAGAGATGACTTGAGTAAGATATACATGCCATGTTTTTAAAATCTGCAGATGACAATGCTAGAGGGATCGCCAACATACTGGATGACAGAGTGAGGAGCTAATAAGATGTTGACAGGCTAGAGCACTGGGCTGCATCTAATAAGATGCAGTCCATTAGGGATAAATACTGAGACTTATACTTGGGTTCAAAGCTAATGTCATCTTGAGCTGAGTGAGAGAGCCAGAGCTTGTAAAAATGAGTATTTTTTCCCCCTCAGCAGACAAAATTTGGAGTCTCCTGTTGGGTAACTGGAGCACTGTTCAAATTTACTGCATGCTGGGTACTCTTTTTAATGCTAGGCATGTGAAGAAACCCCCCAAATCCAACCTCTGCCCCCAAGTTGCTCCTGGTCTACTGGGCGAGACAACATGCAAACAAGTCTAGAGAAACAAGGTAGATGGGAGAAACTGGAGAAGAAGTCACAGAAGGAAGCATGGGAGGGCTTAGAAGCACAGGGATGTGCCCCCTACTGGGGCATGTCAGAGTGAAAAGCCTTCCCGAGCCGTGTTAGCCCCCTCGGTCTTCAGCTCGCCAACTCTGTGATTCTGCCGGAGATCCTGAGCTCCTTGAAGTAGGAACCATGACTGGGAATTTTTCCCCTGCAGTTTAGCATTCAGGCCAGGCAGACACCTGGCTGAGAAGTGTTCCTTCCTGCTCCTGCTGCTGCCCATGAAAAAGGGAGGGTGATGAAGCTGCTTGGGAGAATACTAAGAAATGGGGGGCGGGAATCAATCCATGGGGTTTAGGATTGGAAAAGACATCTCCTAGTCCAGCCTTCTCCTTCTGCAGGCCCTAATACTGTGATTCAATACTGAAATAGTGTCTGGCCCATTAATAAAGGTAATAATAATGATAATAACATGCATAAAAGGCTTTAAGGCTGCAAAACACTTTCCAAATATTTTCTCATTTGATTCTCACAACAAAAGTGAGTGCCGGAAAGTGGGGGCTGCTAATATCCCCATTTTACTGCGATGGAAAAGGAGACAGACAGATCACTTAGCTAGCAAGTATCTGGGGGCAGATTTGAATAAGCAAATCTTCCTGGATCCAGACCCAGATCAATGTGCAAACTTGTAAATGCTGACTGATTTCTTGATCATAGATGAGGAAACTGAGACCCAGAGGCCACTGGCTTAACCCACAGGGAGCAAGAGAAGCTGTGTGCTCGGATTTCAGATCTAGTACTCTTTGGCATTTGACCTCATTATCTTTGTGTTTGGGCAACTCATTCCTTCCTGGGACAAATGGTTTTTTGTTTTGTTTTGTTTTGTTAGGAGGACAGTCGGGATGAAGTGACTTGCCCAGAGTCACACAGCGAGTGAGTGTTAAAGGGTCTGAAGCTGAATTTGAATTCAGGGCCTCCTACTTTAGCACAAGTGCTCTATCCCCTGTGCCATTTAGCTGCTCCCCCAACCTGGGACAAATATTTTTGCACTTCTGGCTAGGTCCCAGACCCTGGGAAGATCACTGAGATGAATTGCTAGGGCTTACCCAGATCCATTTACTTATAAAATACAGAACTGGCTCTGGGAATTTTGTTTTCAATGAGGTGATACACAGAGTTCACCCAGAGTATAAGTGCAGGGGAAGGAGGCACCCCTGGAGTGGTGGTATGGCTTAATGGTGAGTGTGAAGAAGATCTGGATCCAAATCCTGCCTCTGGGGAGTGCTTACCAGCTGTGGGGGCCCCCAAGTTTCTCTGGGTCTCAGTTTCCTCTATAATATAAGGCAAGTGGACTCTATACTCCCTAATGTACTTTCTAGTTCTAAATCCATGATTCACTGAGCCTGTGGACCCTGGGAATTTCAGTCCCTTGGGAAAAAGCCCCAGTTGCACCAGCCTGGTTATGGTTCTAAAAAAAGGCATCCTAAGAATTGTCTCTCCCACTCCTCAAATGGCTCGGAACAACAGTTCCCCAGTAGCTACAAGGAGATGATGTGTGGACTTCTCTGGGAAAGGGATCCGGCTCTCCCAGGAATGGCTATTTTCACTCCTGAGCCTCCAACAGAACAAGAGCCCATTTCTTTCCATCTTTTCTCCTGAACGACAATCCTCTCCGGGAGGCTCTCTCCAAACTCATCAAGGCTCATTTACATGGAGGTGTTGTTCCAGGAAAGTTGCTGAGTCTATTGGGTCTAAGCCCAGACACTCTAATCATCAATACTGCGGCCCCATGGCACAGAGAAAGGGTGAGAGATTTAGGGTTGCCCACTGTCCTTGGCCAAGGACACTTTCAGTGCAAGAGCGGCAACCTTGGCTCCCTCCCGGGTTCCCGGCAGAGAAGGAGAGGGATGCTGAAAGCACTGCTTGCACGTCTCCCCACTTTTAGGATTAAAAAGCACTTTCCAAACCTTACAGGCTTAAATGTCACATTTCTGGAGAATGACTGTGTGCAGGGGAAAGAGTAGCGGCTTGGGATCAAATCTTGGCTCCCTCTACTTGCGTGACCATGGGGAAATCAAAGCACCTCCTGGAGCCTCTGTTTCCTTGTCTGTAAATGGAAAATCAGACTTGATAATGCACCAACAGGCTTATTAAGCAAGGCAGACTCTGACCCCGAGGAGCAGACAGACTTAAAAGTCCAATCGAATTCTAAGTCTAGGGATCTAAGTTTGAATCCGGCCTTGGACACTTACTGGCTGTGTGAGCATGAGCAAGTTACCTAAGCTCTCTGTGCCTCAGTTTCCTTATCTGTAAAATGAGAACATTGGATGATCTCTACAATCCCATTCAGCTCAATAGCTATGATCTTAGGATACTAGCAGCTACCCTAGGGGCAAGCCTTCAAGAAGCTGGATGATGAGGGGGTGCAGAAGATGTGGAAAGGAGGAAACAGTGGCAAGGGAGGGGGTTATGGTGTGATGGAAGGGAGCATGGCGGTGCTGGGCAAACAGAGGGGGGCTCTCCAAATTTATTGGTCAGCTTCAGGCGAACCACAGAGCTCCACTCACAGTCAGGCTGGTCCAGTAGGAGCTGCCAGAGCTTGGTGCTCTTGACACAACTTTCTGGACCCCTGGGCCACATCCACGCCACGAGACACCCGGGCTGGGGGGAAGCAGGGAATGATGGCAGCGGCTCGCAGCCCTGCTCTGACTCACCAGTCTTGTCGGCGCTCACATATATTGCTCATGTGATCAAATGGATGCTGTCAACTAAGGCCCAATAAACCTTACTCATCAATTAGGAAGCCTCCAAGCCTTTGGGAAGGGCGACCTCGGGGACTTCCCCTCCCCTGCCAGCACAGATGGCTCCCTGTGGAAAAGAAGGAAGTGAAGGGAATCCTGGGGGATGAAGGGGGGAGGGAGATTGGAGCAGCCTTCCTATGGAATCTTCTTTGTAATTCTTTCCTGTAAATTATCATATTTGTGGAGCCATAACAGCAGATTTCATGAGACCATTAACATTGAATAAAAATAAAAACATTTACACATGAGGAAACTGAGGCTGAGAGAGATGGAATGATTTGCTCTGAGTCACCCCGAATGAAGCCGGATTTGACCCCAGGTTTTTCTGCCTGAGGTCTTGGTGTTCTGTGCATTGAGCCACGCTAGCTGCATGGCTGCTAAAAGTAGCTTCATCTACCCCATCGGGGAGTTTACAGTGGATCCTATAGGTAATAGGGAGCCAATGCAGTTTATTGAGCAAGAGGAGGTGACATGGTTGGACCTAGACTGTAGAAAAATCTATTTGGAAGCTGGGTGGAAGATGGCTTGACACAAGGAAAAAAATAAGAGCTGTAGTCTAGGTGGGAGTTAATGTGTGTCTGAAAGGGCGTTTGTGGGGAAAGATTCAGTAGACAGAGAAAGAGAAAATAATAGAGAAAGAAAGAGAAGAGATGACGGTGGGGGCGCCACACCGGAGGTGATGGGTTCAAGGGCATATAATGACGGGTTGTCTCTGTCCAGGGCAACGAGAGCATAAGAGGAGAGAATGGAGGATCTAATGTAAAGAGAAGAAAATAAAGGCAAATATTCCGCTGAAGCTCTGCTCTCCTGACTGATGACTTTCTGCAGGGATCTCCATGTTAGGAGGAACCTCAGCCATGCTTCAGAGCACTTAAGCCTGGACTTTCACGATGGATCTGCCTCGGCTGCCCCTTAGCCCATTTCCCAAGCTCCCTTTCTACATTTCTTCCATTTGTCATCTTCCTCCTCCAAGGGAGAGACTGTCTCGTTTATTTGTATTTATATCCCCAGTTCTTAGCACAATGCCTAGTATATAGTAAACACTTCATACAACTATTTTCTATATCTAATGCCAACCCCAGCCCCCTTTTCTCTCTGTCTCTGTCTCGCTTTCTCTCTGCCCTCCCCTCCCTCCCCCTTCCTCTGTTTCTCTCCTATACAAATTTAGATTAAAACACGGCCCTTGATGTATCTTCTACTTGTTCATCTCCCTATACTGCGCGGTACATGTGCTCACAGTGTTGGTTCATGATACTCTATTTCAAGGATATGAGTCCATCAATCAAGGCCGTGAACTCCATCAACGTAAGTGCTCTCTCCACCGGCCCAGGTCACAGCCCTGCCAACTTCATGTTAGCAGATGAGAAATAATAGTTTTTAGACTGAAAGGGACTTTTGAAGCCATCAGAACCAACCCACTCATTTTACAGATGAGGAACCTGAGCTCCAGAGAGTAACTTGCTCAGGGTCTCAAAGCTGCCAAATCTCTGGATAGGGCTTTGAATTCAGACCCTCCTAAGTCCAAGGCCAGTGCTCCTCCACAGCGTCCCGGTGCCTTTCAAGATGGTGCCGTGAATGGCTGTCGTTAACTATCACACTGGGGCAAAGCCGGTGGACTGATGAGCCTCCGTCCACTTGGCTGGTAGACAGCGAGGCTGTCTAAAACCTTTCCAGTCTGAGGCAGCCAATAGAACTCATGCTCCAAAGGTACACTCTTCTGGGATACCTGGTGGCCAACGCTATGCTTAGGAGTGGGAAGGAATAGTATCGTAATGAGCATGAGACATTCAGAGACGTATGGGAAGATTTATGGGAACTGACGTGCCACAGGTAAGCAGGACCGAGAGGCCAACAGACGTGGTGATTAGAAGAGCAAATGCAGAGATCAATAAGGGGAAGTTGGACCTTGAGTAACAGGTAAATCAACGGCCTTTCTGTGAAAGGGATAACGTGACCGAGAGTGGGGGACTACCAAGGCAGGAGTAGTGTTGTATATATTATCAATCGTGGACTATCACCTGCTTTGGTTTAATGATCTCATTGATTTTCCTTTTTCAGGGGAGATTTCAGTCTAGAGATGAAAGGGTGAGAAACTGCTATGATGGAAAGAGAAAAGGCCCCAAGAAACCAGTTGTTTTTTTCGAGAGAAGACAGGTCACCCCTATGTGGCCATAATGCACCAGAGTGACGCTCTAGTGGAGAGGAGCACTTAATATATCATAATTTCCCATAATAGCTCCTATTTTATAGTGTTTTAAGGAGTTCAAAGATCTTTTAATACAACAACTCTGAATGAGAGAAGGAAGGCATTATTTTCACCTGAGAAAAAATAAGCTGAGAGGCTCAAGTAGCACACAGTCATCCCTTGCTCAGACAGACTTAACTCTGGGGTCTTTAGATCCGACCCCCAGTATTCTTTCCATGACAGCACCCGGTCTCCTCATCCTCACCACTTAGGCTGGAGGAGTTTCAAGGCCAGGGATCATGTTTCAGATGTCCTGGTTGCTGCTGATGACCACAGTAAGAAGGCCACTGATTTGCTGAAGCTATTCACTTATCAATGGAGTTACCAGTCACCTCTAGCTGAAAATGGGTGGCTGGGGGACATCGGAGGTCCTTTCCAACTCCTGATCCCCTAATGCCTTATTACATTGCAAATATAGCTTAGTTTGGGATCCCCAAGAATACAGTTGTCTCAGTCCCTCTCTTATCTCCTTCCCTTCCCACCAACCTCCAGATTGCAGGTTCAGATTTTCATATTATCAGCACTTGCATAAATATGCATGTCTATTTACATAACTTTCCTAGTTGTGAACAAAAAGCCCTAAATCCAAGCATTTCTAATGAGGGCAGGGTCCTGGGAAGGATGGGTTTACAAAGTGGGAAACCTGCTGCCCTTCTCCAGCAGAACCAGCTCCAACTGAGGAGGGAGAGGGGCTCCTAAGGACACCTTCTTTGGGAAAACCAGAACATTTAGGAGCTGGAAACTGGGGACTTTGCTTTGGCTTCTTCACTAGAGTCCCTGGCTGAATTACACCTACATTGTATTTCCCTGCTGGCTCATAAACAACTCATGTTCTCTGGGAGTCAGGGGAAAAAAACAAGCTGAGCTAGAGTGTATCTGGGGAAAGCAGCCCAATACCTTTCCTGTGCAGCAGAGTAGTGAGGCATTTAATAGGTGAAAGAAATCCTCCTATGAAGCAAGCAGACATAGGAGCCACCGGGAAAAGGCTCGCTCCCCGATTCATTGCCTCATCTCCACTAACCTGTAAATCGGTGAGAGTATAAAGAAAGTGGATGGGTCTGGTCATCCGAAACTAGAGTTTTAGGGAGTTATGACTCCCCTACTCTGGACTTCACTTCCTCATATGCAAATGAAATAAAAAAGAAATTAGGTCCATTCCCTATCTAAAATCTTTTATTTATTCACAAACCTTGATTTAGAAGGGACCTTAGAGATAATCTAGTCCATCTATCCATCCATTTATCAGTCCATCCAACTATCCATCCATCCAATTCTCCATCCTCCATTTATCCCTCTACCCATTTATCTGCCCATCCATCCATCCATGCATGTTTTCATCCATCCATCCGTTTATCCCTCCACCCATTTATCAGCCCATCCGCCCATCCATCCATCCATCCATTCATCCATCCATCCATCCATTTTCCTCACAATTTATAAACATTTATTAAGTGCCTACTAGGTGCCAGGCACTGCACTAAGTGTTAGAGTTATTAAAAAAAAAAAAAAAAAAAAAAAACAAAACCTCTCAAGGAGCTCACACTTTAATTTCCGAGACAACATGCAAATGGATATCTGCAAACAAGCTATTGATGGTATAAATAGGAAATATTTAACAGAGCAAAGCCATTAGAATTAAGAGGGGTTGGGAAAAGCTTTCTGTAGAAGACAGGATTTGCATAAGGAAATGAGGCTTAGGAAAATAAAGTGACTTCAGAGTTTATCAGGTAAGGAAAAAAACAACTTGAGACCTAAGTAAATGCTATAGGCCATTCTCAATAAACCGAGAAGCAGTTTTTCCTAACACAGTGTATTCTCTCTTTCATTTCCCATCTCCCTGACTTTGTACATGCCTGGAAGGCCATCACTTCTCCCTTCTGCCCTTTAGATTCCTTCAAAATCAAGCAACTCCTTCATGTGGACTTTCCTGATCTCCCCCTTCCAGCTTCTACTGCCTCCCCCAACATGATGTCTCACATTTATTTTGCATCTATGTATGCACTGTGACCACCAGATGGAACATAAACACTGAGCAAGCACACGTCATGGAGACAAGAAGCCGGAGCAAAGCTCAACGAGAAGATCCATCACAGACAAGACGATGACATCAGTAGGACACGTTTGGGAGCCTGCACCATGGTGGCATGGGAAGTTTGTGTGTGTGAGGGTGGGCTGCACAGATTCCCTCTCTATTGCTCCTCTTCCCGTTATCTCAGTGTAGATCCCCCACTAGAATGATTTTGGAAAATCCCAGACTTAACCAGAGGCGGGAATGTTTTATTGTTGCTTTTCTCACTTTGCAGCCATCTTTATGCCATGTTGGCTCTACTCAGACCATCACCTCTTCTTCACTCTCATCAGAATCTTGGATTCCACTCAAGAGGTCTGTGGGAGCCAGCTCAACCTGGCTGCGAGCTGAGCGTTCAATTTTCAGCATGAGCATTTACACTTTGGAAATTGGCAAACTCTATAAAGCAAGGCTTGATTTACTGTTTTATTGATCATCTAGATTTAAGAAATGGTGGAAGAACATTTAATAATGCAGATTCAACTTAAAAGCTTATTGTGCATAGTTTTTTAGGGGAGAATCACTTGCTAAATATTTATCTGCATTCTCCTGCCTCTATCCCAAGTACCCACTGGACTCATTCACCTTGTCCTGCCTGGACCCAGGCTTCTACAGTACTTAGAGACCATCTGCACCCTAGGTTGCCATGCATCTTGCTCCCACTTCCCCCATTATAACAAGTTCCTCAAGGGCACAGATGCTTTTACTTACTTGGTTTTATAGCATATCATTTATAAATTCTTTCTTTCTTTATATCATTTCATTAAATGCCCTTTGCTAATTAAGTAATTGTGCCTTCTTGATGGGGTGCAGCTTCTTGGGGAAATGTGGCAGGAACCTTAAGGCTACCTGGCCTTCACCTGAAAGGGAGTGCTGCAGTTCCACACACAATGATGGCTGCCAGATAACCATCTATTAGTCAGTAATAGCAAAATTTCTGGGACAATAATGAAGTCCATACCAGACCTCTCCTCAATTCTCCCTGTAAGCCATAAAATTAGCATATCAATGCCATGAAGCACCCAATCTCTCTAGTTTTCCTATAAATTTATTTTCCTGCTCCTGGTTCTCTGACAAATTCTTTCTTTTTTTTTCAAACAATGGAAAAATATATTATTATTATTTTTTATTGAAGCTTTTTATTTACAAAACATATGCATGGGTAATTTTTCCCACATTGACGCTTGCATAACCTTTTGCTGCAAATTGTCCCTTCTTTCCCCCACCCCGTCCCTTAGCTGCCAGGTATTCCAATACATGTTAAATATGTTGAAATATATATTACATTCTCTGCTAAATTCTTTTGGAACTTAGCCCGCTTCAACTGGCGTCACAATTACAATAAACTTTGGCCCTTGACTTGGAGATGGGTTCAAACTTGCAAATTCTTTTGAGATACTTTGTGGAACCCCAAGCTTTTGGGGTCTCCTTTGAACCCCAACATTCTGAATACTAATGAATATATTGGTGGGTGCTCATGGGCTCTAGTTTTGAGTGGGTATAGACCCACAGAGTTCCAGAGGCACCTAGATGATGAAATGGGCAGAATGCTGCATTTGGACACTAGAAGACTTGGGTTCAAATATGGTCCCAGACACTTACCAGCTGTGTGTCACAGGGCAATTCACTTGACCTCTATCTGCCTCGGTTTCCTCTTCTGTAAAAAGGGAATCATAATAGCACCTTACTCCCAGGGTTGTGAGGATAAATGGGAAGAGATTTATCTCCTATAAGCTCAGATAACTTTGTCTAGAGAAGATCGTAGGTATTTCTCCAGTATTAATGTGAAATGAAGGGGTCAGACTAAATGACTTCTCAGTTCTTCGTCCTTTTAGTTCTAAACTTTTGATCCTATAATACTATGAACATCTATATTTTACTGTAAACTCCCTGAGGGCAGGGCTATGCTTTGTCTAAACCTCAAAGCTCCCACAATACTTAGCATGGACCTTTATGTGTTCACCCTTGGTGACTGGGGACTTGCCTTCCAAGTCGGAAAGCAGGAAGAAGTCAGAAGTCCATCATTCTGAGCAACAAGGCTGAAAGACTCATATCCCAGAGCTTTTCATCCCTCTATGCCGGAGGTTGGGGGCAGGAGAGAAATAGTTTTTAGGTCACAGTCTAGTCTATTAGGCCTTTCTTCTCCTCAACCAGTCTTCCCAGGCGTCTCCCACAGGATACTTCAGCTGCTCAAACTCACAACTTCTCTCAGCCACTCCCTGTGTCTTTGTGCCAAATTCTAAACAGATTTTCGCAGCTCCCAGGTTCCCATACTCACTAACTCTTCTTGACACTCTCAGTCTCTAATTTTCTGCAAGCACACAGAAGGGAAACCCACTTACTACAATCGCCTTTGAGGCTGTCCTGCCTACGCCTCCTAACCACAAAGCCATATTCACCAGCCTGCAAGTTATTTCCTAATTCTCCTCAATATCTCCCATGGAGCTTCTGCCATTCATTTCCCCTTGTAGTAGCGCCCCCGTGGCAGCAGGAGAGTCAGAAAAAAATCTACCATCCTGACCTTGTCTTCCCCTTTCTCAGGGTTTCAGCTCCTCTCCCACACTCATGGCATGCTGAAGACCCTAGTGTTTGAAAATGCTTATTGAAGGAAATGAAAACCCTGCTCTTTTCAACTCTGGAATGGGCTGAAGGCCTCGGCCGGCTGCTCGGAGACCGACCCTGGAAATGTAGCGTATGAGAACCTTCCCCTTGCCCAATGGCACAGACCATCTGGGTGAAGTCAGTGGTGGATTCTGTGGTGCAAAAAGAGGGTTTGCAGCAGAAAAGACTCCTAAGGACTCCTACTGAGCTCTCCAGTCAAAAGTCACAAATCAATAATGGGAACAGACAGGAGCAGCTGAGTGCTTCAGCAGCTGGATAGTTCCAGGAAAAGCCAGCCAAGCAGAGTACACTGGGATATGGTTGGTTATTCAGAGCTGGTTGATGGCAATGATGATAGATGGGAAAAAGAGATGCTTCTGAATACAGTTACTGTGCACAATAACCTTCTTGCATTTAGAGCTACTTTTCTACATGGACATCTGAGTCTCTATTTCTTCTTTGTTTTTGCTTCTGGCACACAGAATCTCAGAGTTGGAAGGGACCTCAGTGGCCCTGCAGCCCAATCCATACATGATAAAAATTTCCTCTCTCACATACCCAAGGAGAGGTTCCCCCAAACTCTCCCTCAAAGACCTCCAACGAAAAGAAGCCCACCACTGTTCATCTCTAGACAGCTCAATTAAACCACTTCCCTCCCTCTGATATTAAAACCTAAATCTGCTTTTTTGCACCTTCTACCCATTGCTCCTAGAATGATCTTAGGACTGGAAAGGACAAGGAATACATGAATAATAAAGAGTTGATACCCAAGGCAAGTAAGGAAACAGTGCACTTGATGAATTTAAATCACTAGGAACAGATGAATTGCATTCTTGGGTGCTGAAAATGCTGAGCCACGGTGAGTGATTGCTGAAAGGCTGTGGAGGATGGGAGCAGTCGGACCAGACTGGCTAAAGACACGAATGGCTTCTGCAACCTTCAGGCCGGTGCCTCTGACTCGGGTCCCGGTCCATTTCCGAATGTTTTATTAAAGACATAGTGAGCATTTAGAAAAGGGGAATGATACCAGGCTGGCCTTGTTACTAACAAAGTCTCTTATTTACTGCCTTCCCTCTGAAAATATCTCCAATTTGTCTTGTAAGTGCAGAGTTGTTTGCATATTGTCTCTCCTGTTAGACTGAGAGTCCTTTGAGAGTGAAAATTATTATTATTATTTTTTTTGCTTTTATCGGTATTTCCAGCATTTAGCACATATGTGACACACAGTAGGCACTTTAAATGCTGTTTGACAAGTTTCTTCTTTTGGCAAGGACACAACCATATGGGATAACTGACTATAATTGACTGAATATTGAACTGGTTGAATGGCCAAACCCAAAGAGAAAACATTAATTTTTGGTTATCAACATGGAAGACGGTGTCCGAGTGGAGTGTCCCGGGAACATGTGCTTGTCCCTGTGCTGTTTAAGATTTGTACCAATGACTTGGATAAAGACCTAGATGACGTACTAATAAAGGTTGCAGATGACACAAAGCTGGATCCAATACACTGGATCAGAAAGTCATGATTCAAAATAAGTTTGGAAAAGTAAAATAGACATCGGGCCAAAAGTAAACTGAAGCTAAACTGGGACAACTGTAAATCATCTTTGGGTTCAAAAATGAACCTCACAAAGATGGGGGAGCCAGATCTTAAACTAAATTAGGAGTTGGTAGTATCAAATGGCTGCCAAGAAAGTGAATGAACTCTCAGGGTAAATCAAAAAAGACATAGTGTCCAAGACCGGAGAGGACCTAGTCATGTGAACTGTGAACTGGCTAAATCATATCTCGTGTGTTTTATTTTTTTCTAAGTGCCACCTTTTTTAGAAATCACATTTCTACCTATTTACTGAATATCTACATGTAGATGTTCCATGGACAACTCAGATATAAGACCAAAACTACTTCCTGTTACCATCAACATAATCTGATTTCTCAAGGTCAATTAAGAAAACATTTCGTAAATGCTTATGATGTTCAAAGTACTGTGCTAGGTATTGAAAATATTGATAGAAGAATAGCTCTTGACCTTAAGGAGCTAACATTTATTAACTAAAATATCTTTTAAAGTGATCCAGCCCTTTTTTAATTAATTAAATAAAATTATTTACATAAATCAAATAAATAAGTACTTTTTTTTGGAGGGGGTGATCAAGCAACAACGATAGCTAATATTTATATGGTACCTGCTATGTGCTAGGTGTTGACACAAAGCTAGCATTTATACATATTATCTCATTTTGATCTTCACAACAACTCTGGGAGATAGTGTTTTTGTTTTTTTTTTTTTTTTGTTTTTTTTGTTTTTACAGTTGAGAAAACTGAGGCAGAGGTGAAGTGACTTGTCCAAGATTTTATATAGATTTGTATTCAACAAACTGACTCCAGGGGCAGTAGATAGCAGGCTAAGTTTGTAGTCAGGAAGACTTATCTTTATGAGTTTGTCTGGCCTCAGATACTAACTCTATACCTCTGGGTAAATCACTTATCCCTCTCTGCCTCAGTTCCACATCTGTAAAAAAATGATTAAAAATGAGCTGGAGGAAGAAATGGTAAGCCAAGCTAGTATTTTTGTTGTGAAAATCCCAAATGGGGCCACAAAGAGTTGGAGATGACTGAAGAAACTGAGTAACCACAAATTTCCTGACTGTAAGCAGCATGCTGCTGCTCTATCCACTGTGGCACTTAGCTGCTTTCAAATCCTATAATAGCCCTAACCACTAGAAAAGAAAAAGAAAAAGAAAACTTTTTTTAAAAAAAGAAATAAGTACAAACAAAATAGATATACATATATCCTCCTATGGCCACATCTGAAAACACATGTCTCATTTTGTATGTCAGTTTATCACTTCTTGGTTAGGAGGTAAATAAATCCTTCATCGCAGTCCTGTGGAATCCTATTTAATCATTTCATTGGTCTGGGATAAGTCTTTTAAAATCGACTATTTTTTACAATGCTGATGCTTTGGTATAGAGTGTTTTCTGGGTTGCATTCACTTCAGTTCATACAAGCCTTCCCAGATTTCTCTGAAACTAATTTTTTTTAATAGCATGATCCAGTACTCTACTGCATTCACATGCCATAATTCGTTCAGCCATTTCCCAAATAATGAGCAACAACTTAAATTTCTAGTTCTTTGATACAAATCGGGTGCTATAAATATTTTGGTACATCCAGGACAGTTTCCTCTTTTGTTGATTGCTTTGAGATACAGGTCCAAGGCTATGCACAGAAGCAGTCCAAAGTACTTTTCAGAATAACTGGACCAACTCCCAGCTTCATCAATAGTGCTTTAATATACCTGTTTCCCATAGACCATCTAGGATTTGTCCTTTTTTTTTTTTTTTTTTGTCAACCTCACCAATCTGCTGGGTGGGGGAAAGAAATTCAGAGTTGCTGCAATTGGCATTTCTCCAGTTACTAATGAAGTCAGAGCATTTTATATGACTACAGAGAGCTTGGATTTCTTCCCTTGAGAACTGCATGTTCATATCCTTTGACCACTTATCAATTGGTGAATGGCTCTTATTATTATTTTGGATTAGTTCCTCATATAACTTGGAAATGAGACCTTTATCAGAGAAGCTTGCTGCAAAGACTTTCTCCCCAGTTAACTGTTTCCCTCTTAATCAGAGCTGACACCATCAATGTGACTTGGATACCACTTTTAGAAAGGATATTAATAAGCTAGCGTGTCCAGGGAAGGGCAATCAGGATGGCAAACGTCCTTGATTGAGATGGTGCCATTTGCAGGCTGGTTGGAGGACTTAGGGAGGGGGATTAGCCTGAAGAAAAGAAGATTTTGGAGATACAAATGAAGTTTCTTTTTTATTATTCAGTACTATTTTATTTTTCCATAGAGATGCAAAGATAGTTTTCAACATTCATCTCAAAAATCTTGTGTTCCAAATCTTTCTCCCTCTCCAAGATGGAAAACAATCCAATGTATGTTAAATATGTGCAATTTTTCTCCACATATTTCCACATTTACAGGTTGCATAAGAAAAATCATATTAAAAGGGAAAAAAGCATGAGAAAGAAAAAAAAACAAGCAAACAAGAAAAAGGTGAAAATACTATGCTTTGATCCACATTCTGTCTCCATAGTTCTCTCTGTAGATACAAATGGCTCTTTTCATCCCAAGTCTAGTAGAATTACCTAAAATCACCTCAGTGTTGAAAAAAAGCACATCACAGTTGGTCATCACATAATCTTCTTGTTACTATGTACAATGTTCTCTTGGTTCTGCTCAATTCACTCAGCATCAGTTCATGTCAGTCTCTCCAGGCTTTTCTGAAATCAGCCTGTTTATCTTTTCTTGTAGAACAGTAATATTCCATTACTTTCATATACCATCACTTACTCAGCCATTCCCCAACTGCTGGGCATCCGCTCAGTTTCCAGTTCCTTGCCACTACAAAAAGGGATGCTACAAATATTTTTGCACAAGTGGCTCCTTTTCCCTCTTTTATAATCCATATGAGTTTTCTTCCAATATTTGGAAGGACTGTCATGTGGAAAAGATTTGAGTCCAAGATGCTAAAACTAGGAATCATATTAAAAGGGAAAAAAGCACGAGAAAGGAAAAAAAACACAAGCAAACAAGAAAAAGGTGAAAAGAAGAAAGAAACAAATCTGAGGGACATATTCTTAACAATGATCACATATGTCAGATTAAATGGCCACCAACATCTCTTCCAATGACTAGTTCTATTATTCTAAGCTTTTCTAAGTTGGACTTAGCTCATTGGGTCACAGAATGATCAAGATAATAGGATCCTAATGGCCAACCATCTAGTAAATTTTGGTCAGTTTGCAGTCTTTTCTAGAGGGAGCACTAGCTCTTAAATTCTGGAGCCATTCATAAGGCAAGACTCTGGACTTACAAAGACCAAGTTTGATCATGCAAGCTTCTCAGAAATCTTATATTTTTGTTTTGTTTTATACTATATAGAACTGCCTCTAAAATATAATATTTTGTAATAAAGCAAATATACCTTGTATCTAGGTCTCCATAGACATGGATAAAAAGATCCCCAGTTTCAAAACAAGCAAATAATTTTATGGCTTTTTTTCTAAGAATAATTTGTACTTGAAAAGCTCAATGACGAATGAAAACAAAGTAGTGTTTAATCTTCTTAGATAGCAAACAGATAGAGAAATTGAAGTTCATAAAGGTCTTTAACTCATCCCTAGCTTCTTGGGGAGTAGAGAAGCAGACCTGGAAGTAGAATCTTGCCCTGCTGATTCCTGCTGATCCAGGTATTAATAAAGAGATGATAGAGAGGTTGTACAAAAGTTGATACAGAGCTTGAAGAAATCTTATAGACTTTTCAGTCCAACCCTGGAATCAGAAAATCACAGAATTTGAGTTGGATATAACCTCAGGTGCTATCTAGTTTGATTTATACAAGAGGGAGTTTCCAGCCTAATGTATCTGATCTGTTCTCTTTAAGCTTCTGGAGGGAGAATCTATAACCCAGTGCTCCTCAAACTTTTTAAATAGGGGCCAGTTCCCTGTCCCTCAGACTGTTGGAGGGTCGGACTATAGTAAAAACAAAAACTCACACTCTGTCTCCGCCCCTCAGCCCATGTGCCATATCCCGGCGGGCTACATAAATGTGCTCAGTGGGCTGCATCTGGCCCGTGGGCCGTAGTTTGAGAACCCCTGCTATAACCTCTTGAGGCAGCATATTTTTCCTGATAATTGAACCTCTTTTCAATACCTTGTTCCTGGATCTGCTCTTTGTAGCCATAAAGAATCCTTCTCCATAGCTCTTTAAATACTTAAACATAGCAATCATCTCCCTGTCCCTGGAATCCTCTTTTCTTCACTCTCTACATCTCCAGTTAACTGATCCTCACAGGACACCAGTTAAAGGTCCTTCATTATTCTGGTTGCCTTTCTTGGGACACTCTCCATTTTATCAGTGTCCTCAAATAGTGATGCCCGGAACTGACCACATCTCCCCAGATGAGGCCAAATGCAATGGCACTGTCATCTCCCTGTCTCTGGAAGCTCTGCTCCTGTTGATGTAATCCAACCTCCCGTTAGGGTCGATTTGGTTTTCGGTAGCCACATTGCATTGCTGGCTCAGACGGAAACTTCCATCCACTAAAATCCCTTTCAGTACTGTCTCTCCGTTCCTTCCCCATCTTACATTTGAAGGGTTGATTTTTTGCATTTACATTTACCCCTAGTGAATCAGGTGCTTATTAAACTCAGCCCAATGCTTTAACCTGCCAAGATGCTCCATTTCTCTGGGCCTGTCATTCAGCTGCTCAGCATTCCCTCTCAGCTCTGTATGCTCTGCACATCGGACAGCCGCGCCATCTCTGCCTGTATCCAAGTCATTGATGAAAACAGTGAATAGTGCAAAGCTAAATGCATCTTCCTGAGATATTCCTCTAGACACCATCTTGGCATTGAACCACTGATAACTGGTCTTTGAGACTGGCCATCCAGCCACTTCTGATTCTATCTCATGCTATGATTATCTGGTCCACAGCCCTCCATCTTCTCCACAAGAATGATATGAGATGTTTTATTAAAAGCTTTTAAAAAATCTATATAGATGACGAAATTGAGACCTAGGTCAGTGACTTGCTTAAAGTTACACCATTTCATAAGATCATAAGTTTAAATCTGTAAAGGGCCACAGAGACTATCAATCCTCCAAATTCATTCCCAATTTGACAGATGGGGAAGTTAAGGAATGGACAGTTGCAATGATTGGGCTCAGGAGGTTGGAACCCAAGCCCTCTGACAGCACACTGGGGGCTCTTGTCACCATCCCCATGGCCTGTGAGGGGCTGACTTGATCTTTCTTAGTTTGCCTATCACAAAGCTCCCATTTGGACAGGCAGGCCATTTTTTTACTCCCACTCAGTGACATTTTGGGGGAGGTTTTTATTTTCCCAATGATTCATCTGAGCCAGGATGAGGTATTTAGTCTGGCTGGGGCTCCTCGGCTCCTGATGATCTTAATGGGCTCTGGGGGATGGTGGGTCAACACCTGTTCTTTGGCCTTCTTTTCTTGAAGTCATGTTCATCCTCGAGGCTTTGAAGAGATGTTTGTAGGTCTTGCCTCTGAAGTGGCTTTGAATACGATAGCAGCTTCTCCAGAGAGAAGGGTAGAGCAGTGAGGAGGGGTACCCGTGCCTAAGGGGACATGCCCCCTCCCCGAAATACCTGATGAACATGCCCATGACAGGGGGGAAAGATCTTCCCCGGCCTGAGTGGGAACACCAAGGGCCCAGGGGAGAGACAACTGGCCTTAAGGGGTCTCTCTGGAGTTTGCCACATATGGTTCTTTACTTAATAACCTACCCTCCCTCACTCACACAGCTTTTGTTGAAACAGCAGTTAACAAACCTTGGTCAGAAAATCTCTCCTCTGCTCCTGGTAGGAAATATTAGCATCAACCTGCCCTGGAGGGAATTGACATTGAACAGTCCCACAATCCAACAGGTGGGTGCTGAGTGCTTCCGCCGGGCATTTGTGCTGGGGACCACCGGAGAATTCTGAACCATGTACAGACATAGTCAAGAAAAGGGAAACCTCACAGTCACTTGTGGCCCAGTGATCTGGCAGCAGAGGAGATGGTTCAAACCTCAACTCCCCTGCTGATGACTTCTACAAGTCTGAGCATGATCCCTTTCTCCAAGGCCTGTAAAATTCAGTCAGTTCACAAACACTTATTAAGTCCTTATTATGCGCTAACTTTAAGAGAGATAAAGAAAAAAACAGCTCCTGCCCTTAATGGGCTCAGAACCTAGTTGGGAAGATTTGTATGTGAACAGGATATATATACATGAGGTAACTAATTTGAGCAGAAGAGATGATGATAGTCATCCGTGTGTATGTATGTGGGTGACACTGCAAAGAGATATTGGAGTAGGAGAAGACTGAGGGCAGAACTCTGGACAATACTCCCACTTAAGGGAGGAGAAGGGCAAGGATCACAGAGGGAGGAAAGACAAGAAAAGGAAAGTTATGGGAGCCCAGCATGGAAAGAATATCAAGGATGAGGGGGTGATTAGTGCTCTCAAATATGGCTGAAAGATCAAAGAGGATAAGAACAGAAAAGTGTCCAAAGGGAAATGACAATGAGAAGGTGATTGGTTACCCTGGAAAAGGCAGTTTCTGTGGGGAGGTGGGGATACAAGTCAGATATTACACACTTCATAATTTATGAAGAAGGAAAAAAAAGAAGGAAGGGGAGGAAGAGAAAGAAGATGAGAAGGAGAAGAAAGAAGAGGAGGAAAAGAAGGAGGAGGAGGAGGAAGAAGAAGAAAGAAGAGGAAAAGGAAGAAGAAAAAAGAAAGAAAAAAGAGGAAGAGAAAAAAAAGGAGAGGAGGAGGAGGAGAAGGAAAAAAATTAGAGGAAGAAGAAAAAGAAAAACAGAAGAAAGAAAGAAGAAATAGAAGAAGGAAGAGGAAGGAGAAGAAAAGGAGGAGGAAGGAAGGAAAAAAGAAGGAGGAAGAAGGAAAAAAGAGGAAGAGGAAGAAGAACAAAAGGAATAGGAGGAGGAGGAAGCAAAACAAAAGGAAGAGAGGAGGAGGAGAAGAAGAAGAGGAAGAAGAAAAGAAGGAGGTTCAATTGTGGTATATTATTAATTAGGTGGCATAAATATTTTTATTTTCCTTTTACAGAAGGAGGACATTGAGACGAAGAAAGCTGAAGTGAGTTTACCAAGTTCTCCCAGGCAGCTTGGAACTGCACTGAGGCCCTTTTGCCAGCAGCCTCTTTGCTCCCGTCCCTCCCATTCTCCCCAGCCCTGACATGGCCCCATCTCCTGCCCTGATCATCTTCACGGCCATAACGCTCTTCTCCGTCTTTGCAAAGCTGCCCTATCACCTCTGCCTTCATTTCCAAATGCTTTAATGCTAAAATGCCGCCCCAGCTCTTGTTCTCTTCTGGGAAAGAGAGTGATAGGATAAACACTAATGTCATCATGCAGCTGCTTAAATCCCAGAGAGGTTAAGTGCCAGGAGGTCTTTCTAAAAAATAAATTAGAATCTGCATGATAGCCACATTGCCTGGGCCCGAGTCATGCTTGGTCATTTTGAGCAGATCTCTATCCACTAAGTGCCTGTAAAAATTCCCTCCCTAAGTTCTTGGCTCCCACATCAGCTAGCTTCCCATTTATTTTCTTGCTTCCTTATCTCCAGGTTTCCAGGACTTTGTTAACTCAAAAAATGGCCTCAAGAATCTACCTTTCTGGGTATTTTAATGGGATTTTCCCACATGTTAGCCTAAAAAAAAAAGAAATAGAATTAAGGTCCAGCAATATGACTACAATAAATTTAAGCAAGACCTAAGCCTTAGAGACTCTGGAGACTCTAAAGACCATCAGTTTAGAAATAGAAAGGACCTTAGAGGTCATCTCTCAGAACTCCTCACCGTAGAAATGAAGAAACTGAGACCTAGAGAAGTTAAATCATAAAGAGCCAGAAGAGGCTGGTGTGATTTCCTAAGATCAAAATCTAGCTTTAACAGGAAGGGAGGTGAGAGGAGGCAAACTCCTTGCACCAGGGAGTAATGAGGGGAAAGGGAGGCTATCCCCCTGCTGCAATGGTGAGAATCATGAGGGTAGAATAGCCAACTTATACTTAAGGATTTATACGGCATTTTAAGTTTGTAAAGCACTTTACGTACATTTCTTTTGATCTGCGTCGATGGAAGAGATTTGTACCATATTCATCCCCGCTTCCAGGGCTGGAAAAGCTTTCAGAAGCCATCTCTTCTGTTAGGTAGCCCTTCATTTTACAGATGAGAAAATGAAGACCTAGGAAGTTAACTGACAAGAACTCTATACAGCTATTTGAACTCACATTCAATTACTCCAGAGCTGCTGCTCTTTCCCCTGCCTGCATTTCTGCTTAGTATGACACTTTGTAGACCAGGGGTTCTCAAACTATGGCCCACGGGCCAGATGTGGCCGCTGAGGACGTTTATGTGGCCTGCTGGGTTATGGCAAATGGGCCGAGGGGCGGAGATAGAGTGTGAGCTTTTGCTTTTACTATAGTCTGGCCTCCCACAGTCTGAGGGACAGGGAACCGGCCCCTTATTTAAAAAGTTTGAAGACCACTGTATATAGAGACATGTTCTATTTCTTTAGGGACTGACTGCAAGGCTACATGACCACGATTCCATAATCTACAGCACATACAGAAAGGAGGAAGCACAAGACTGGTAGGGGAGGAGGGCTGAGATAACATGACAGAGTAAACCCCACTGCCTGAAGGGATTGCTCAGAGTGTCCACAGACACAAAGGGGGAGCTAGGAGCATTGAAAACCATTCTCAAGTGGGCCATACAAGTATGTCCAAAGAGATGGGATAATATATCATTGAGTAAAGTAGCCCCAGATAAGAAACTCCCAGTTCTAGGGGCAATTGGATGGTGCAGTGGATAAAGCGCTGGCCTTGAACTCTGGAGGACCTGAGTTCAAATCCAGCCTCAGACACTTTAACATTTCCTAGCTGTGTGACCCTCCGCAAAAGAACCTCCGCATTGTGTTGATCAGACGCATAGTTTTAGCTGTTTTACAGACCTCTGTTCCATGATTTTGATAGCTGAGAAGCATTTTGTTATACTTGGAGCTCATCCACTTACACTCTTTACATCTTGTTTGCACAGTGCTTCTGTATTGGAGTGGGAGCCCCCTGAAAACAGAACTGTTTTCGCTTTTCTTTGTACTCCTAGCCTTTAGCACGGTGTCGGACACACAGGAGATGCTTCAAGATGTTTGTTGCTTAATCTGACTTTGCCAATTTGAGCCTGAAGGATCGCTGGGGTCCCTTACAAGAAAGAAGGTCAGCCAGTTCTCTTCTGACCATCACTGGGAAGGCCAAGGTATCTGAGTTCCCTGGTCACAATCTGCAAGAGCTAAACATTCCCTTCCCCCGCCCCAGCCTAACCACATGCACACAGGCTTGCACACACACAAACCTCAACTTTCTCTTCTGTATTATTATTTATCTGAGATCTTGAGCCTTCAATGAATCATTTGAGTATAATCATCTAACCACAAAGGACAGTGAACTTTTCTGGCAGTGAGAATATATGCCTTTGTAAGAAAAAAAATAGTAGAACACGCCCCTCATTTTCTTGCATCATCCATCTTGCACTCTTGGTCGCTGACTATTCTTTGCAGGCGCTAGTTCTGCTCTGACCCTAACCTAGCGCTTTTCTCACTATATCACTGAGACCACTAAGTTTGAATTAGTTCTTTAAAATCCTTGGGAAAAGAGCTGGGACTTCTGAAGAAACTGGAATTAGCCTTTTTAGTGCCAAACTCCTGGGTGATGTTCCACAGCCCAAAAAGAGTATTATTTGAATATTTTGATGCTTATTATAATGCTCAAATGGTTCTCCGACACATCGCCATGGAGGTTTCCTTTTCTAGATCACCTTGTCCCCCCTCCATGTTTTAGAGTCAAGGAAGCTGCAACCTAAAGACGTTAAGTGAATTGTGTAAGATCACATAGGTAGTAGGGGAGAGAGGCAGGATTTGAACTCAGAATCTCTAACTGTTGCAAAGCCAGTGATCCACTGCGGCACATTAACCCTATCAGGCTGCTAGACAGACCTAAACACACAGGTCACATACACATAGTAGGAGCTCATAGCTCATGGGAGAAGATTCTGGATGAAGAGCAGAGGGGAGCTTCAGATAAATTTGACAGTAAAGAAACCAAGACTCGCAGTAGAAAAAGTAAGTTGCCTAAGCTTATAGAACTGGGAAGTGACAGAGTCCGTATTTCAACTCAGGGACTTTGATTATGATGTGTCTATAAGTATTTGAGTCAGGACTGGAACCCAGATCTTACAGTCTCCAAGTCTGGCTCTCTCCTGTCCACTTGTCTTGCTGCCCAGCCATTTCAATGAATCTTCATGATATCATTTGGGGTTTTCTCTGCAGAAATACTGGAGTGATTTGCCATTTCCTTCTCCAGCTCATTTTTTCAGATGAGGAAACTGAGGCAGGCAGGATGAAGTGAGTTGCCCAAGGTCATACAGTTAGTGTCTGAGACCACATTTGAATTCAGTCTTCCTCATTCCATGCCCTACACTCTAAATCCTGCACATTTACTTCTCTGGTTTGTTTTTTCAAATGAGGAAACTGAGGTAGACAGGATAGAGTGACTTGCCCAGGATCACACAGTTAGTGTCTGAGACCACATTTGAATTCCGTCTTCCTCATTCCATGCCCTACACTCTGTCTCCTGCACATTTACTTCTCTGGCTCATTTTTTCAGATGCAGAAACTGAGGTAGGAAGAATGACTTGCCCAGGGTCATACAGGTAGTGTCTGAGATCACATTTGAATTCTGTCTTCCTCACTTTGAGCCCTACAATCTGTCTCCTGTACCAATTAGCACCAACTACTACAGTGTTTCTGTTTTCCAGAATCCTCCACACTTAAGATGCTATTTCCTTGGAACTCCTGGATATTCTATTCTATCCATGTACAGACACTATTCTGAGAAGGGGTCCAAGAAAGTGTTTGGTTTAGACAGTTATATAATTTCTACTGTTTGCCAGGTGTTGCACGAGGGAGTAGGAGTACAAAGACAAAGCAACGAGATAATTCCTGTCCTCTTGGAGTTTCCTGTCTATCTGGGCAGATAACTTCCACATAGCGATAAATACAAAACAGATACAAGGCAATTTGGAGGAAAGCAAAATCTGAAAGGTAGTAAATGAACTGAGTTCAGAATCAAGGGGGAGTTCAGAAATCCAGAATGGGAGGGAATCTATACAAAGATAAAAAAATGGGAGATGAAGGGTATGAAGAGCAATAAAAAGACCAGCTGGAAAGAGAACCTGGGGCCAGATTTTACAGGGCTGGAGATACCAAGCAGACATGTCCAGGATCAGAATGCCTTTAAATGGAAGGAAGTCACTTTGTTCTGCCCACCACAGGAGAGTCATTCGAAAAGAGGTTTGCAAATATTCGGGAAAGAGATTTTTAAAAGCGATATTTTTTAGAAGATTCAGTGGGGGCCAGTAAAAAGAAAAACGAAACCGCTGAGTTTATTTTTCTAGTTGTCAGCAGGACCATCGATACTCTTGGCTACTGTTTATACAGGTGGAAGGAAGTCCCCCTTGGCTTTCCATTGATTCCACGCCTGGCCACGGGACATGGGAAGCTGGTGGTCTGTGGCTGCCGAGAGAAAGCCAAGTCACTCTTTGGTAAACAGGGATAGGGAATATAACTAACTGGCTTTTGGTTTCCTTCCCAAAATAGATTAAAATGTTCCTGTGGTGTCTTTTTTTAATAATCAAAAGCTCAATGGACTTGGAATTAGAAAACCTGGAACAGAATTCTTTTCCCCCAATAGACGCGTTCCTTCAGCTGATCCTCATGGAGAGGTGTGCTGGGATGACCAACGATGGACAGATGGCTAAAAGTCAACATGGCTGCAGAAAGGGGTGTGGTCCAATCATGACCATCCGTTCAAGGGACTGGCTGAATCTCAAAGTCAGAAGGGCTTTCTCTGGCCACCTGGGCTCCAAAACAGGGTCTGTTTGTGCCCTGGGAGGCAAGGCATGAATGGTCAATCAATTAGAGATTGCATCCCACCCTCCTTGCAGCTGCCAAACATATGGCTTTGTCTCCAACACATCCATGTCTATTCTGTCCAACACTGTCATACGACACACGTCCCAACACCATTATCTATCCCCATCAGATCCAAGCTTTGGCACCTTTAGGCAATTACAACCTAACCCTGACCGGGGCACCATAACAGCTGCCATTCAGAAATTAGAGACTACTGGCCAGTTCTACTCTTACTGGGTAAACAATTCTATCTATGACGTACCCAAGTGTTTGTGAAACCTTTCTATACTGATTTTTGCAGCTTTCCCTCAGTATTTCTGATCAATCAAAGTATCTATCATTTGGCTTTGAAATTTGCAAAGCACTTTATATATTATGTCATTTGGTCATCCTAACAACCATAGGTACTATTATTAATCTCTTTCTTAGTGGGAGAACCTGAAGCCAGGTGAGTTACCCAGAATCCCACAATTTGAGACAGTTTCCCTGATTTCAGGTCCACCACCGACTTGCCTCTGCCCTCTCGAGCCAAACCATGAATGAGCTGGTGCAGAAGTCCTGTGTTTTATGTGATAATGGAGTTAGGGGAAGAGAGAGAAGGGAGGGAGCCATGTTCCATGAAGAGAAACATCCCCTAGGCAACAGTATTTGGCAGTGCCCCAACCATCTAATCCAACAAGCATTTATTAAGTAGCCACTATATCCAAAACATTTTACTAAGGGCTAGAGATACAAAGACAATTCCTGACCTCAAGGAGCTTGCATTCTAGTGGAAAAGGGATGCTGCATGGAAACAGAGAACTCTATCAATGATTATTTAATTAGAGAGATTATATGAATAATTAAGGGAATCAGGTTTTGTGTAGGAGATCGTATATGAACACATGAGCAGATCTTTGAAGAAAGTGCTATGGAGCACAAAAGTATGCACATGGAGGCATAATATTGAGTCCAAGCAACAGGAGGTGGGTCAGGCTGGTTTGAACCAAAGTAGGGTGAAGGGGAATAATGTGAACTGTTTGGAAAGGTGGCTGCAGGCAGATTCTAAGAGCCATTCAGTACTAAACTGTTTTTTCTTATATTCAATAGGAAGCCATTGAAAGTTTTTGAATAGAGGAAATGAGAATCAGACTTATTTTAGTAAGCTTTTCTTCCCCCCAGCAGTAGTGTCAAAGAAAGATTGGAGAAAAGAAAGCCAAGAGTCCAAGCAGAGGCTATCATAAGGGTTTGACTAAGGGGCAATAGGAGCTGAACTAGGATGAAAGCTATATGAGTGCAGAGAAGGGAATGGAAGAGAGTTATAGTGTGGAGGAAAAATCAACAAGACTTGGCAACTGGTTGGATATGGATAAGAGAGCAAGGTAAGGGAGATAAGGGAGAAGGAAGTTTGAAAGACTAGAAAGATGATAGCAACCTCAACAAACAAGCTTGAAAAAAGGGTTAAGACAAGGAAGTACCAAATCCTGCATTAGAAATTGTGAACTTGACATGGGTATAGCACATCCAGGTGGAGACATTCAATAGGCAGGTGGTGATGAGGGACTGGTATTTAAGAGAGAGCAGTGGGATGAATATGTAGATTTGGTAATTATGTATATCGGGATGGTAACTGAACCCATTGGAGTTGAAGAAATTGAAAAGGCAATGTCGGGGGCAGCTAGGTGGCACAGTGGATAGAACACCAACCTTGAATTCAGGAGGCCCCAAATTCAAATCTGGTCTCAGACACTTAACACTTCCTAGCTGTGTGACCCTGGGCAAGTCACTTAACCCCAGCCTCAAAAAAAGAAAAAAAAAAAAAAAAAAAAGAAAAGGCAATGTCATGGAGACCTGGAAGGAGAGTGAAGACAATAGTTTAAAAAGCTACAAAGCTAAAGTCAATGCAATTATGGACTCTACCTTTTGTGATTCTGAGAAGTCACTTAATTGCACTTAACCTCAGTTTTCTCAACAATAAAATGGGAGAAGGGGTGATAATACTTGAAAGACCTATCTTACAGGGTTGAAAGGATAAAAATAAGAAAATGAATGTATGAAAATATTTTGTTATTAATAAGTGTCATGTAAAAGCAAAGAGAGTTCACATGCTGATCAAACTTACAGATGACAGGAAGTTGATGTAAGAGTATCTGGGCAGACAAAAGCTCTACATGGCATTGCCCACAAGTCACTGGGGGAAGAGACCTGTGACTATTGCTCTCAGAGAATGTGAACAATATATCCCAGAAGCTGTGAATGGGCTGTGCGGACTAGTGAAATCTCTGACCTTGAGATGTCCTGAAAGGAGAGTTGGTTTAGAGAAAGCAGAAGGAGAAACTTATTGGTGGTGCCTTGCCTAATTCCTGCTAGAGCTAGTACCGGTGGCAGAAGCAGTCTTGATGGCTGGCTGGCAAGCTTCCAGGATGCTTCGGTGTGGGCCATGCCAGTGTACTTTCTCCTTGGTAAAGTGGCAGAGTCAGACTTGTATTTTAGTAAGTTTTTTTTTCCCCAGCAAGTGTCAAAGAAAGACTGGAGAGAAGAGCCTGGAAGCCAAGAGTCCAAATCAGAGGAAACTTCTTAAGAACTGGTTCCCATCATGAAAAGCCATACAACAGCTTACATATCCCTCAGTTCTAGTACAAAGAATTTTTTATACTCCAAGAGAGATGTCCGTCTATAGATATGTCTGCCATGAGTGACTGGGTGATCCCACCTTCTTTGTTACACTGGGGAGGCAGAAGGGCTATTTGGGAGTGATTGGCTCCTTCTGTGATGGGAAGAGGCAGCAGGGACTGGACTTGGTATAGAGAAGTGGAGAGATGATTTACTTTTGAAATCTGAGGGAAAGTATGACCCACTGTGGGATAGGAGGGAAGACTCATCACTTATGTCCCTATGCTATTTAAGTAACATCTTTTACTCTGAACTCATTGTCTTCTGATTGATTGGTTGGTAAAAAGAACCTCAGTGGGGGCTCGTGGTTGGCTACCTAATATGCTACAAACCTGGAAGAGCTTTCGGGGGACCTGTGCCTCAAGTTGCCTAGGCTACCGAGAGAGAGAGAGAGAGAGAGAGAGAGAGAGAGAGAGAGAGAGAGAGAGAGAGAGAGAGAGAGAGAGGAAAAAAGAGAGAGAGGGAGAGAGAGAGAGAGGAAAAGAGAGAGAGAGAGAGAGAGAGAGAGAGAGAGAGAGAGAGAGAGAGAGAGAGAGAGAGAGAGAGAGCGCTAATAACTGGATGACATAATGAGGATTCACCAATGGGTGCAGATTACAGGGAGACAGATTTCTGTTCAAGCTGTTAAAAATGGATTATACCATTTTAAGGGATGGTAAATTCTCTTTCTCTGGAGGTATTTAAATAGAATTGGAAGACCACTTGGTAGGAACATAGACAGAATTTCTGACTTGTAGATGGTCTAGACTAGATTACCTCTGAGACCTCTTACACTGGTGAATCCCACTGCTTATGCCAAAGCTGGGATGGAGGGCTTGGAGAAAAAAATGTTTCCTTTGTCCTCAGACCTCCTGAGAATCTGCTTTAACTTTCACACTGCCGGGGCTAGGCCAAGATCTCTCTATTTAGGGCTAGGCCAAGACCTCTTTATTTTGGGGTATCCCTTCATTCCCTTTCCCTTTTCAACTGGAAATTCCCCAACTGCCACTGTTGCCCACTCGTCATCACTGAGAAGAGTTGAAGTGATGAGAGCTATCAGCTTCCTGCCTCCTCCCTAGCTTGCCTATCCCGCTTGTTCCCACCCTAACCACAGTGTGGACACTTGGGAGGGGAAGATGAAGGGACCAGGGGAAGGGAGAAGGCCCTGCCTGGTCCTTTGCTCAGGAACCAGTAGTCAGGGGCAGAGGAGACCGTGTGGAGTGGGGGGACCTCCGGCCCATCGTGCTGATTACCACCGTTTCTACCATCTTGTTCAATAATGAAATTCGCCAATCCTACTCTAAGGACAGTTCATAGTGGGGCATTTCCTCCTCTGGAATTCAGCTCTTTGCTCCAAAATTTATTCCTCTCCTCCGTGGTGTGGAGCAATTACTCACAGCTCTGGAACACTGCATTTCACACAGAACAGGGTTTAGGGTTCAGCCAAAGGACACAGAGTAAATCATCCAGCCTCTGAAAAGCAAATGGTCTCATCTCGGCTAAGTTATGCATTTGCAAGAACATCAGGCAGATTTTAAATATAAATGGAACTGAGCTGAGAGAAAAGCCAGTTGGAGGGGCACCCCCACTTCCCCGAGGAGCCCCAGACACCCTCCCCCTCAGGAGTACAACTGCACTTGGAGGGCGTCCATCTCAGACAGCCTATTGGCGGCAGGACCTCTGCTGATTCACCACACCGAAGCATTTAGGGACCATTGAGTCCAAACCAAGCACTCCTACACCCAATCCTCACATGGGCTAGTCTACGTTCTTCTCGTCATCCTGGTCATCCTTTTCTGAATACGCTCCTGCTTTTCTACACTCTTGATGATTTGTCTGACAACTTGTAGTTATTAAGCACCTACTATGTGCCAGGTATAAAGAAAGATTAAAAAAAAACAAAACAAGTAAGCCCTGCCCTCAAGGAGCTCTCAATCTAATAGGGGAGACACCTATCCTATGGATAGGATAACCTGGAGATGATCAACAGAGACAACACATTCATGGAGGGGGAAACCAGAAAGGTTTCCTGCAGAAGGCAGAACTTTAGCTCGGGACTACAGAAAGCAGGAGGCAGAGATGAGGAGAGGTTAAGGTCCAGGCATGAGGGATGGCCAGTGAATATGCATGTAGTGCATCCCCCAGGGGATCCTGTTACCCGAGGACCGATTGCGGGGTAGTGAGATGGAGGAAAATTGGAAATGGAAGATGGGCTTTAAATGCCAAGGGTTTTCTATCTGGTCTCAGAGATGAAAGGGAGATGAATAGGAATGTGACACAGTCACACCTTTGTTTTGAGAGGATCAATTTGACAGCTAAGTGGAGGCTGGATTGGGATTTGGGGAGACAAGGCAGACAGACCAAAAGGAAAGCTATTATACTAGTGCAGTCAGGCTTCTCACCTTCCTCATTCCCAAAACGTTTTGTCAGCTTTAAAAACAAGATTTCCACTCACCAAAGTACCATCTGAGAAATTTCACAGCAGAGGAGAGCCTATTGTGATCAGTCTCAGGATGAGGACATTATCATCTTCATCATCCCCATCACCACTATCATCTTACCATAATCACCATCATCATCACCACCACCATCACCATCATCATTACTACCATAACCATATTCATCACCATCACCAAAATCACCATCACCATCAACATAATCCTCCCGTCAATACTACCCATCACCATCATCATCACCACCACCATCATCACCATTACCATAACCATCTCCATTACCATCACCAAAATCACCATCACCATCAACATAATCCTCCCGTCATTACTACCCATCACCATCATCATCACCATCACCATCACCCCTACCATTATCTTCATCACTATCACCATCATCTTCATCACTATCACCCCCACTATCATCTTCATTACCATCATCATCACCACCACCATCATCACCATTACCATAACCATCTCCATTACCATCACCAAAATCACCATCACCATCACCATAACCCCCCTATCATTACCACCCATCACCATCATCATCACCACCACCACAAGCATCATCTTTATCACCATAACCATCATCTTCATCACCATCACCATCACCCCTACCATTATCCTCATCACTATTACCATCATCTTCATCATCATCACCATCATCACAATAGCTAACTTCTAACTTTTATATGACACTTTAAGGATGGCAAAACTCTACGTTTGTGTTGTTTCATTTGCTCCTCATGACAACCCTGTGTGGCAGGTGTAATTATCCCACTTTAGAGGAGGGAAGCCTGAGGCTGGTCTTGCACACAGATCATACTTAATAATGCTTATTGGTTGCTTGATTCTTAGAGAAGTTAAAAGGCTTGCCCAAGACCACCTGAATGATTAGGCTCTAATATGAGATTTGAACTCAGGTTTTCCTGGATCCAAATATCCAGTTCTGTGTCACTCTGACACTGTCTTTATCAAAAACATAGTATTAGAAAATCCTGTATGGGAAAAGACCATTTGATCTGGCTCGTATTTGAGCAAAACTCTTTGAAAAAAGTACATTACTGGTCATCCTGACTTTTATTTAAAAACTGCCAGTGAGGAGGAATCTGTTACCTTGCCCAAATTCCCTTTCGAGTAGCCCTAATTATTATCAGATTTTAAATACATAAAACTTAAACTTGCCTTTCTGAAACTTCCCACCATCTCTATTAATTGAGCCCTCTGGGACCCCGCAGAATGAGCCTAATCTCTCTTCCACATGACAGCTCTTCAAATACTTCAACACAACTGACATGTCCCCCCTGGGTCTCCTTTTGTTTATAAGAAACGTTCCCTCTTCTTCCCCCAATCCTCCCATGGCATGTTCTCCACTGTGCTTATTATTCTGGTCACCCTTTTCTGCACATGCTTTGGCATATCTCTGAGTCTGAGAAATGTGGTATCCAGAAGTAAATACAGCCTTCCTCCTGTGGCCTGATTGGAACAATGTGTATTGCAGAATCATTCAGCCTAGGAGAGAATTAGCTTTTTGCATTGTCATGCTATGATGCTGACATACTGAGCTTGTAGTCCACTAAAACCTGCACTTTTTTTTCAGATAAACTTCTTGCCTAGCCGTGCCTTCCTCCCATTGAATTTATGAAATTGATTTCTTTTTAGCAAGCTATGTACCCAATTTTAATTTTTTTTCCTGTTAAAATTTCTCTTTTGGCTCAATATTAGAGCCTGTCAAGATATTTTGGGATCTTATTATCCTGTGATTGAATGAGTTAACTAACCTTCCAAGCTTTTTAACATCTGGAAACATGACCAGAATGCCACATGCATCCTCATCTGTGACACTGATAAAAATGTTGAAAACCACTGGGCCGAGGGCAGATACCTGGGGGCACTTCCTAAGGTGTGTCTCTCTGAGTTGATATTGCTCCAGTAAAATAAAATCTCCTTGGGGATATCTTCAAGTCATATCAAGTCAAATCAAATAAAATCAACAAGCATTTATTAAACACATTCTATACAGCATAGACTTGGTTAATGGCCACATAACCTGGAGTGGGAATTGCACCACGACATGGGCTGATAGAGGAGAATGAAGTGACGTGCATGGAGGATGGTGACTTCTGCCTTTTAGCCACCTGGGTCAAGCCCCATTTACCCCATGCTAGGTACAGCTCTGTATATTCCATATTACCAATAAAATAAAATAAAAAAGAAAAAAAAAGAAAATAAAGAAAAAATTCTTTTTTATTAAATCCTTTAGACCACATTAAAGTCACAAGTCTAGACAAATGAAGTCCAGAAGCACTTACTAATCACCTATCATGTGTCAGGTACATTATGGATACAACTGAATAAATGAATACTTTTTGGATCCCCTCATTTAACCAGTTTTAAATCCACTTAATTCTCTTAATTATCCATATATCTCTAACTTACACAGATAAAAGATTCTGTCCATCATATTGACGAACTCTAGGTATATGTTGCCAACAATCGGGTGTACTGGTCTGCCGATCCAATTCAAAGAACTTTAGAATTGTCAAGTTGGAAGTGACTCTAGAGACCATTCAGTTCAGCCCCTATCTGAATGAGAATTCTCTCTGTAGCATATCTCACATATCAGCTTTTAGCTCAGAGCCTCCAATGAAGAATACTCTAGTGCTTCATTTGGCAGCCCACTCCATTTTTGAAAAGCTCTGACTGCGAGGAAGGTTTCTCCTTATCTCTAGTCTAAATTTGCCTCTTTGTGCCTTCCATTGCTTGCTCTTGGTTCTGTTCTGGGGATCTAAATAGAATAGATCCAATACCTCTTCTGCATGACAGTCCTGCAAATATGTGAGGATGACTATAATATTCTCCCTGAGTCTTTTCTTCTCCAAACTTAAATCCCCAACTCCTTTAAACACCATTACTGAGTCATCAAAGGACATGGGTCTCATATCCCCTTCTTGATGGAGCTATGCTTGCATTGGGGTTTGAGTTTGACTTGGGATTGCTTCTTTCTCCAAGTACTTGAAAATAGACCTTTTTTGGCAGAGAATGGAAATAATGTTGCCAGTGAGCAGATCCTCCCCTCTTCCTAGAAGATGGAGGAGTTTCCTCTCCTTCTCTCACACCTCCCTCAGCCATCACACTTTGCCTCCTTTCAGCCTCCTCCGATGGAATTAATCTCATCATGATGACTTCTCTTCATCAATGCTTCTCAATCTTCTTCTTGTTTATGGTCATAGGTCTCCACTCCCTGACAATCATTTTAATGTTTTTTTTTTTCCTAACTGGAAATTAGTATGGCAGAAATTAGATATGGATCCACACTTAACACCATATACCAACATAAGATCAAAATGTGTCCATGACTTAGACCTAAGAATGAGATCATAAATAGATTAGAGGGACAGAGAATAGTCTACCTCTCAGACCTGTGGAGGAGGAAGGAATTTATGACCAGAGGAGAACTAGAGATCATTAGTGATCACAAAATAGAAGATTTTGATTACATCAAACTAAAAAGTTTCTATACAAACAATACTAATGCAAACAAGATTAGAAGGGAAGTAACAAATTGGGAAAATATTTTCAAAGTTAAAGATTCTGATAAAGGTCTCATTTCCAAAATATATAGAGAACTGACTCTAATTTATAAGAAACCGAACCATTCTCCAATTGATAAATGTCAAAGAATATGAAGACAATTCTCAGATGATGAAATTGAAACTATATCCACTCATATGAAAGAGTGTTACAAATCACTACTGATCAGAGAAATGCAAATTAAGACAACTCTGAGATACCACTACACACCTGTCAGATTGGCTAAGATGACAGGAACAAATAATGATGAATGTTGGAGGGGATGTGGGAAAACTGGGACACTGATACATTGTTGGTGGAGTTGTGAAAGAATCCAACCATTCTGGAGAGCAATCTGGAACTATGCCCAAAAAGTTATCAAACTGTGCATACCCTTTGATCCAGCAGTGCTACTACTGGGCTTATACCCTAAAGAAATACTGAGGAGGGGAAAGGGACCTGTATGTGCCAAAATGTTTGTGGCAGCTCTTTTCGTAGTGGCGAGAAACTGGAAGATGAATGGATGTCCATCCATTGGAGAATGGTTGGGTAAATTATGGTATATGAAGGTTATGGAATATTATTGCTCTGTAAGAAATGACCAGCAGGAGGAATACAGAGAGGCTTGGAGAGACTTACAGGAACTGATGCTGAGTGAAATGAGCAGAACCAGAAGATCGCTGTACACTTCAACAACAACACTGTATGAGGATGTATTCTGATGGAAGTGGAAATCTTCAACATAAAGAAGAGCCAACTCACTTCAGTTGATCAATGATGGACAGAAACAACTACACCCAGAGAAGGAACACTGGGAAGTGAATATAAACTGTTAGCACTACTGTCTTTCTACCCAGGTTACTTATACCTTCGGGATCTAATACTTAATGTGCAACAAGAAAATGGTATTTACACACATATATTGTATCTAGGTTATACTGTAACACATGTAAAATGTATGGGATTGCCTGTCATCGGGGGGAGGGAGTGGAGGGAGGGAGGGGATAATTTGGAAAAATGAATACAAGAGATAATGTTTAAAAATAATTACTCATGCATATATACTGTCAAAAAATTATAAATAAATAAAATTTTTAAAAAATAATGTTTTTTTCCTGTTTAGTTAAAGAGAAATAGAGAACCATCTTCCACCAATATAAGTACAGTTTCTTTGTAACTTACAATCCTGGAGCACTGAGTGGTAAAGTCATCCAGCCAGACATGTCAAAAGGGGGTCTTCCTGACTTTAAGGCTAGTTCACTCTACCCTCTGATGCTTCTCATATAAATAAATTATTGCACTAACCATGAAATTTCTTCCTCCCCTCCTTTTTTTCTCCCTTTCTATTCTCCTTTATTGTTTCCTCTTGCTCTCCTCCCTTCCCTCTTTCTTCCCCTTCCCTTCCTTTTTTCTCTTTCCCTTCTTTCTCCCTTCCCTTTTTCCATTTCTTCCCTCCTTTCTCTTCCCTTTCCAGTTGGGTGTGCACAGGACTACCACTAGGGTATGCAGTCAGTCAGGTAATATTTCTTGGTCAGCCCCTGTCTATATAAACAATTTGATTATATACATTTTGCAAAAATTATGGATCCATATAAGGATCTATTATATCTATATATATTATATATCTATAATATATCTATATATCTATAATATATATTATATATCTATTATATCTATATATCTATTGATGAAGATTTAGAATAATGGGTAGAGATGAAGTGCCATGGATTGGTTTATTTTCCAATCAGGGCTTTCTTCATAGTGTGGACAGGGCTTTCACAGCTGCTCTAGGGTGAAGACAAGTCAATTTCAGTGCAAGGATGGGTGGGTACCAGTAGCTGAGCTCACCCAGTTCTACAAGCTAAAAATCTGATCTGTGCTAAGGAAAAAGATCTGATGGCATATTCTTCTGAACGAGCAGCAGGATATCAGCTTTGGTGGCTGTGTGACAAAGTCAGCAGGGACCTGGTACCTGATATGGTATAGAAAGTGGAGAGTCTCCATATGTGGCCATAATTTGACTGACACTCATGATACTCATTTCAGATAATCCTATTCACCAACCATGCAAAGG